>NC_072787.1:9419750-9719750 GCF_022539595.1 Amphiprion ocellaris | reverse complement strand
ATTTAGACGTAAAGAGCATCTGTAAAGCACCAGGGCAAAGTTACGCCACCTTTCTACGACACAAGTTTGTTTGTTTTAGCGAATGAAACAAAGAGATGGAGGGAATATGAGATGCCAAGAGAACAAGAGAAAAGTCATGCACACAAACTCAGCATGAGCTAAAAAGAGTGTGACAGACAGAGAGAGTGAATAAGACAGAAGGATGCAGGAACAGAGCCGAGGGGATGAACATACAGAAAGGCCAAGAAAGAGCTTAAAAGTCAGGAAAAGTTTGGGGAAAAAAAAGACTGATAAAAAGCAACAGAGGATGGTCAGCATAACACAAAGAGATGTTTGTGTGTATTCTTAAAGTAGACCATTAGTCTGTTTGGCAGCTCAGAGACACCAACACATTGAATATTCTCACACTGACTTTATATATTAACTCTTTAATTCAACAAACTACAAACTGTATTACCAGTGCTTTCTGAAGTATTCTGGTCTGCCACATCTACTGTATGGATATTGTAAGTTGATTTTAAAGCTACTTGGTTAAAGTTAGATAATGATAACTGCTGTCTCTAGTGCCTAGGCCCTTCCATTCTTTTGCTAATTCTTTGTGTTGATTGTTAATCCTTTATACATGTTTTTGGTCACGCAGTGTCAATGTCAGCTTTATTTATGTCACACTTTTAAAAGGCCTATGACCAACCAAAGTGTTTTACAGTAAAATAATCATAAACAATAAGAAACAATAAAAGCAAAACAATAAAACAGTTTAATAAAACAGATAAAAGATCCATTAGAGATGACTTTGCTCAGCCAAAGGCCAGGGTGAACAAGTGGGTCTTAAGACAAGTTTTAAAAATGGAGAGGCTGTTCACAGACTGCAAAGAGAGGGACAATGTGTTCCACAGCGTGGGAGCCACAACTGCAAAGGCTCCATCTCCTCTGGTTTTCATGAGGGATGGAGGAACGTCCAGGACTATCTGGTCAGCTGACCTCAGGGCTCTGGAGGTTTGATGCACCTTAACAAGGTCAGATAAATATTCTGGGGCCAGTCCATTCAGAGACTTAAAAAAATAAAAGAATCTTAAAATAAATGCTGAACCTAACCGGAAGCCAGTGAAGTGAGGAAAGCACCGGCATTATGTGCTCATGTTTCTTTGTCCTGGTTAGGAGACGAGCTTTGCATTCTGAACAAGCTGCAGATGGTTAAGTTCTGACTGGTCAATGCCGATGTACGGGGAGTACAGTTTCTAGATCAGCCCTTCTTAGATTCGGCTTCTAGCTAAAGAGCTAGAAGCCGAAGCTGAAAGAAGCTAGCCTTGACCTCTGAGCTGATATGCTTCTGTCTAATGAAGCTTTCACAAAACATCTCTGTCTGTGTTGGTTTTAAAGAAAAGATGAGCTTTTCTTTTAAACCTGCCTTTCAGTACAGTTCTGGTGCTTGAAGAGGCTCAGCAAACACTGTCAATATTTAATGAGGAGAATCTGGTCAATATTTCATACATAGTCAAACACCTCTGCTCATTCATACTGACTATTAGAAAGAGCTGCCCTGGCAAGCACAGCATTCAAATGACAGAGAAAAGAAGCACATCAAAATTCTGAGCCTTCATTTTCTACTGTAAACAGAGCAGCAGTGAACCAGCAGCTGATCTGTCTGATATCCCTTTAATAATGCAATATCAAATCATGTCTGTTTGGTAAAGGTGCATGTAGCACTCATTGGGTGAACGACTCAGTATACTGAACAACCTCACACACAGCAAACACACACATTCTACCAGGAATTAATTGAGATTTAATTCAGATCCGATTATTTTATTTAGCATTTCTTTAACCAGGGTAATCCTTGGTTAAAACATAAAGTCCCTGGCAGTTCCACCAATCCAGCCCACCTCTGGAGGAGGTTCCAGACACATGTGGAGTAAATATATCAGTCATATGTGGATATATGTGAGGGGAATACTAAGACAAGAAATAATGTGCATGTCAGTCTTATCCTAGCATGACATGCAGAATGAAAGCATGGCTTCACGAAACACATTTTAAATCCTAGAATGTTAGAATACACTGTTTGGTAATAAACAGGGAAAAACATACAAACAGACACATTTAAACTTTATTCCATCCTGTCCTGCTCTCCTGTCACCTCTCAGCTAAATGACTGGCCGACGGCTTTATCTTCCACCAACAGACGTGTGATATTATTAGATAGTGTCTCTTGATAAGTTCACAGCAGCAGACAGTCAACTCTGTAACAGAGTGAAATACAGGACTATTCTAGTGAAATATAGATGAACAAATGCATTTACTTCCATAGCAAAATAGCTACAACAATATGTTTTAACCTTCAATTTAGTGTTGTTTGTAAAATTAATGAGAACAACTCTCACTAAAAGACTGCCGGTTTCAAAGTTAAATAATAAAGAAGAGTGCAAACCATTAGAGACAAGCCAAACATGTCAAGTTTCAAATTCTCTAATCTAAGGACTTGTTCAAATACTGCACAGCCAACATTTCCCACAGTGGTATACCATATACAGGATGCAATAGAGGAATTACACTAAACCCAAGGTGACTCTTCCTCTAAAATATCAGCTGAAATGCATCTGTATTGTTTCTATTGCTACATAAAATACCTCTAAAAAACCAAAAGTACATTTCAAAAGGAGCAATAATCTTAGAGGAGAGAGTTGTTTTTGATTTCTCTTATCCTAGTTTTGGCACAAAGCTCCAGTTTTTCCCATAAAAGCAGCACTTGATTTGTTTCTAAATCCTCTCAGCCAAAGCAGCACTCTGTTGTTTTTCTTCTCTGATATAAAGAGTCTTAGATTTAAGTACACTTGTTTCACAGCCTCTCATCAAATGGTCCAACTAGAGGTCAACTGATTTCACATCCTTAATTCACATCTGTGTGTGTAAATTTTGTCTCGCTTTTTGATCTCTCATATGAAAAAAGTAATAGAAGTGCATCAGTAAACACATCACATCCTCTCTAACCGACTGGCTGAATTTGTCCAGGGGTAGTTAACACTTGGAAAAAAAACACACAACTACAGCCTGATTATTCGTTCATCGTAATTTTTACAAAGTGAACAACTGTCTTTTCATCCCTACGTGACACAGATATAGTTTACACTGAAAACAGAGGGAGATGTTCATTCATCTATCAGCTATACCTGCTTCACCCTGCAGAGGATCACAGGACCGGAGCGTATCTCAGCTGACAGGCCATCACGGGGCTAACACAAAGACACAGACCACCATGCACGCTCATACTCACATGTACGGTCAGTTTAGAATCACCAATTAACCAGGCATGTCTTTGGACTGTGGAAGGATAAGTTACAGACAGGCAGAGGGTGAAATGCAAACTTCTCACAGTAAGACTGCAGCAGGTTGAATCCAGAACATTTTAGTTCTAAGACGACGGCGCTAACTGCACCAGGAAACAGTAGCTTTTAAATGAAGGTGATGTGTAGACTGGAAAAAAAAAGCATCCTGATACCGGAATAAGAGCACTCTGTAAGACAAATTCAAACTGAAGCAGTCAAGTCAAACCATTTGTAGTGCATCAGACATTGGTTTGGTGGTTAGCTATGTCCATTCACATCTCATTAATGCTTCTTTCTGGCTGCTGATTGGAAAACAATGATTAAAGTGTCAGAATTCTCTCTTTGGACAATGCTGGTACAAACACAAATGTAAACTCTAATGTCTGGGCTCACACAGGGTGGATGTTCCAGTGCTTAACCTCACAAAATAATGTAGATATCTGGACAGAGATGGCCAGTCAGATGACTTCCTTACATAGAAAGTGTTTTCTTTTGAAAGTATTTCAGTGTCAGACGCTAGAGACAACTGACCAGTAAACTTCCTTTTCCTCCTGTTGAATAACCTGTGTGTGCATGTGTTTCTTATGGAGGAGAATGTGTCCGAGCACGCTGCATTTTGTTCCGTGATTATGAATATGCATGCATCTGAGTGTGTGTGTGTGTGTGTGTGTGTGTGTGTGTGTGTGTGTGTGTGTGTGTGTGTGTGTGTGTGTGTGTGTGTGTGTGTGTGTGTGTGTGTGTGTGCGCGCGCTCACGTGCGTGCCTGTGTGTATCAGTTTGATATCTGCCTGCCACCAGGACTGGCTTCCTGGCTGACCTTTTTCTCTCCAGCTTTGACAGTTCCTATTAAGACATAACAAAGGAGCAGATTTCCTCAATCCTCCTCCTCCTCTCGCATCTTCCTCCACCTCCTTCTCCTCCCCACAGCCTTCTCCTCCAATATTCATCACACCATCAGCGCTGAGGTAGCTCCCTCTCTCCCTGGATATCTTTTTCTCTCCATCTCTCTCTGTCTTTGTCTCCATATCTCCTCCATGATGCTATCTCACTCCATCTGTCTCTTTTTACCCTTTGTCTTGATCTTTCTCAGCCTCGTGTCCAGCCGTTGCTTCCTCAAACACAGAGGGGACTTCACATATAAATGCAGAAATGTGGCGCCACACAAGCTACTGCTGCAGGGCTGCTGACATACGCTCTGCACACACAACTGTGCAGCATTTAAGAGTTAATCTACATTAAGTAGACTCTCTGCTTAAGTTTTTAATCTCTTTTCTGTATGTGTGTGAGAAGCTTCTTTTATCTAGTAGTATTCACACAAAGATATGGCGGCCCTAAGTCCAGAAACTGCGGTTCAACAGGAAACCATCAGGGGATTTCATCTGTGTTGACGAAGGCAAACATCCAAGAGACAGCCCTCCCCGGTGGTTTCCAGTAGACATTGTTGTCGTATTATCCAGGTTTGCAGAATATAAAAATATCACAAACTTCACATTCTGTTGACAAAAGGCTGAACATCCTCCAGTGACTGCAGAGTGCACATGGTGCAGAAGTGACGGGACTTCATGTGGCTTTAAAGGGAGCTACATGTGATCAGAGGATGCCAGCATGCATTAGATTCAAACTATGGAATCAGGCCACTTGAATAAAAGATGTTGGTGTGTGAAGCCACCGAGGAACACACTCAGCAGGATACTATGGTATGTTCTCTCTATGTACGGCCTATTTATCTCCATGCATATTATATGACTGTGCTCTGTTCTTTCAGTATTTACAGCACTTTTCCACTGTGTACAGTACAGCCTTCGTTCGGCATAAATGAGGGGTGAAATTCAGTCAATCTGCCCAAAAGAGGGAAAAAGAACAGCAATGTTTTGTCAAACTGTCAGGACACATGAGCAAAGTCATGTAACAACTATGAATCTGACTGAACATCCATTTAAAGTACTACATGAGCTATTTAATCACCAGAAAAGACTGTCTTATTTAACTTCTAGTGTCTCTGGTTCATCCAGGCAGATCCAGGAAGATCAAACAAAGTAAATGCAATGATGAATATCTTTCCTAATTATATCCTCAAAATGAAGCATAACATGATATCAGACTGGATTCACAGCTGTGGGTAAATATAGTCATGTTTATTTCTAAGCTCTACAGTCCACTTAGTAGCTTCCGGAGCTTTCAGATGAATCTGAACATGTTTTAAGGCATAAAACTCTATGCTTGGAATGATTATTTTTTTGGTGGATATGGGTACAAAGAATATCAAACACCCAGGGGTATTAACAGTCAGCAAATCTAACTCTGTCCTTTTAGAATAAACATTAATGACCTCTTTAAGCTTTAACTCCCAACCCTGTCACCCCAAAATTAGGATTATTATGATACAACTAAACTGCATTCTCAATTACAATTTGAAAGAAACTTCTTTTCTCACCAAAAAGTAAGACTTTGGCATATTGTAATAGAAAAGACTCAGTTTGAACATCCACAAATCTATGTTAGGAGGAATGCCAGGAGGAGGAAGGCATAAATCGGTAACAAGACTTTCACCAGGAGACCCCCTGGGTGTGAATGAGCCCATGGCTGGATGGACCGGTATTTTTCCGCTTAAATTTACATTTATACTTGTTGTTTATTTTCAGTTTCCACTCCCTGTTTGGTTTAGAGACCAAAGCTATATGAATGAAGTTTCTCCTTCATTTTCTGGGTTATCAATGTCATGAGTAAAAAATAAAATACACTACCGTTCCAAAGTTTGGGGTCACCCAGACAATTTCATGTTTTCCATGAAAACTCACACTTTTATTCATGTGCTAACATAATTGCACAAGGGTTTTCTAATCATCTATCAGCATTTCAACACTATTAGCTAACACAATGTAGCATTAGAACCAGGAGTGATGGTTGCTGGAAATGTTTCTCTGTACCCCTATGGAGATATTCCATTAAAAATCAGCCGTTTAACACATTAACAATGTCTGGATTTATCATTCATTGAATTTTTGTCTTCATTAAAAAAAAAAGCTTTTCTTTGAAAAATAAGGACATTTCTAAGTGACCCCAAACTTTTGAACAGTGGTATAAATGGCAAAGATCTGTTTATTTGAAACATATTTGTCATATGTCACAACTGTTTGTGACATATGACAAATATGTTTCAAATAAACAGATCTTTGCCATTTATACCACTGTTCAAAAGTAATCTAGCAGAGTATACATTCCTTTCAACCATAAATGACCATGCAGTTTATTTGTAGAGGAACATTTTTTTGAGACAGGACTGAAGGTCCTTGAGTTCCTGGACCATGACCAAACCCTTTGACCAGTTCTAAAAGTTGAACTCTCTTCACTGTTTTGCTTGCAAAGGTCAAGAATGAACACCGATGTTCAATATCACATGTTCAGTAATTCCTCAGTTCTTATCCTGCAATTCAAGTGCTGTAAATGCACAATACATTCTGTTCTATTCTATTCATGACTGCTGAATTATGAGACACAACGACTTTGAATTGACCTTTGCTTTCATCCCACAGAGAGGTCAAGAGGAGAAGCAGGGCTGAAGATGGCGCATAGCAGGATTCGGTCTAGTGCTTTCCATGGATGGGTGGATTCACCGTCTCCATAAGAGCTGCTTGACCTGGCAATCATCCACAGCTCACTGTTGAACCACAGCTGTTCTGCATATGTGCAGCTATCACACTGAATCACCCACAGTGTGTACAAGCCTCAGTCCACAAGTTCACAGTGAAAAAGATCATCTGTGCAACACACACACACACACACACACACACACACACACACACACACACACACACACACACACACACACACACACACACACACACACAAAAACACTATGTGAGTGTGTTGTGTTGTGCATGTACTGTATGCGTCAGTATGTAGCATCAAGGGAGGCAGAAGAATAGGGATCACCTGTGACATCATTTGTAGACACACTCATAAATACAAAGGCATGAGGGGATGCCACACACACACACAGACCAACACAACGGTGCTCACATGTCCTGGGGTTCCTGTGGGACTGCTACATGGGTACAAAGCTTGTCTCTTTGTCTCAGAGCCCATTGCTTCACTAAGCACAATCCTAATTCACAGATTGTTATCCAAGTCACCGACATCCCAGAAACACCTGGCTCTGATCCATACACACACTGATTCACTCATTTCTCTAGTGTGCATTGTGTGGATGCATAAATGTACAAGAGTGAGCCTGGAAAATCACATTTAGCTCTTCTGAGATAGTGAGAGGCTGCTTTGTGCAAAAAAGAGGCAAATGGTGATTTCATAGATCACACTGCATTCTAGAAGGCTGCGTTCACACACAAAAGGTGCATTTACAGCTGCTAGGGTACAATATGTCTGTGAATTAAGAGAAGAGTCATGAACTATCTGTTAAAAGTCAGCTCAGAGACTCACCAGTCTCCCATAGCCAGACTGTTCTCTATGATGCAACTCTACTGTACGTACAACAATTATACTGTCCTCCCTATTAGATTTCTTGTTTCATAGGTAGACAGCTAGCAAATGTGTGATTCCTCAAAACTCAAGGCGTGACTTTTCTTGTGATTGAAGATCACTTTATTTGAACTGTAAAACTGTAACATGAACAAATTGCAAATAGAAATCAAAATAAATCATTACATAAATACACAATAGAAAAAGGCAAGTCAAACAAACTGAGATACTAACAGACAAGTACTTTCCAAGGCCACAACATTGAAATAAAAACAGCAGGAGAAGAAGCAACAACATCCAGATCCTCTCATGACCTGACCAACACTAAAAACTCTCTTTCGAAAATGCCCTGCTTTAATATAATTTCTACGGAAAAATCTGTAGGGCGCACTGCAGCACACGAAATTCTGCTGCAGGGCAGAACAACATTCATCCTGCTGTATTTGGAAAAAAACACCCAGGCTCTTTTGTGTTTCTTTAAACCAATCACAGTTGTCTTGGATTGTGCTTAGCAACTCTCAGGATGAGGGAACTGTTTCTTGGTGCAATATTTGCTTGCAGTGAGGTGAGCACCGTCATTAAAACAGTTAATAGCACGGATCGCTAACCTTCAACAAATCCTGACATTTTTAAGTTGCTGCTCAGAGGTTGCTGTTTAATGTAGTGAAGGGGATTTTAAAAAGGAGAGGAGAAAGCCGTAGTGAGCTTCTACCTGCAGTCTACAACTGGTAGGTCAGACAGATGCTTCCTCTTAACTCAACATCAGACTTCAATATTTTCTGATAACAGAGCAGGATGCGACCCTAGTGTGTCTGGTGTCACAGTATGATGTTGAATTTGTGTGCATGTTTGGTTAATCAGACATTTCTTCATGTATTTAAAAAAAAAAGTCCATGGAACAAGTTCTAAAGTTATGGGCACTGATACGAAACATCTAACTTGTAGTTTATAGCTCTTCTCATGGTTCTGATTATATTTATTCATGGAACATAAATGGTAAGAGATATGAAAGTAGGTGTTAAACTACTTAGATCTGATGTGGAAGCAGTGAGTTTCACAGATTCATGAGATGTTGAGTTAAAGGATGACTGTGGGATGATGATAAATCTCCTGGAGTCTTTACAGTTGAGGCTTTGCTGCTTTGTGGCACCAGCTACAGTAAAAAGGGAGACTGGTTTGATGTTTGATATGCACATATTAACACAGCCTTCTATGCATAGTCCTGGTTTGCCCAGGTTAAACAAAGCCTGTCACCTCTGTAATAAATCTCACAGAAAAATGAAGTGCCAAAAGTTGCAAACACATGTAGATCCCTTGACCACCTGAGGCTCTAAATGTGAGTCAATCACAGCAAACCCCATGTTAAAATACTTGAGTTTACAGCAGAGCAGGATACCAAAATGCTTTTGCTGTCACTGTATACTACAGGCCAAACATTGAGAAGCAAGATCAAATTTCTACTAAAAATGATCACTGCTTGATTGTCATACTTTGCAACTAAATAAACCTGATTATTATATAAAGAGTCACCTATCAGAATACATTTTTACTATAATATTCAGGTATCTGGACTCAGCTGCTTCTTTCCAGACATTTCTGTGGTAGTTTGTCAGAAATATGGACACAGTTGAGATTTATTCTGATTTTTGTCTGCAAACGCTCAAAATCCAAAGAGCTAAAGTGAATAATGCAAACTGTGATTTGTTTTTTTACTTTTGTACTGAAGTTGTGACTCCTGCAAATCTTCTGAACTCTAAAACTAAGCCCTTCTTTCCTTCTGTTAACATTTATTCAGCAATTGCCTGGTAACATCGATGTATACCTAAAGGTAAACTGAGGAAAATGGGGCATATTAATGAAAGCAAAGTCTGATCCTGCAGTAAATACATCCTAAAATCCATAGAATTCATACTGTTTTTTATTATTTTTACCTTTTTAAGACAGACATTGTGGACAGAAACTTGAATTTGCCTCCGAACTTGTGGCCTGTAGTGTAGAAAACGCTGCACTGATCCAGTCCTGTGGATGTTGTGGTGTCAGGTCAAAGACAAAGAGCCCAAAAGGAAGCCTGGAGGTTTAATGTCAATAAGTATTTTTCGAGGAGCATAAGATTTTAATTACCGGAACAGTTTTGGGAGAAGTTTGGAGGTGATTTCAGGAGGACATCCATGTGCCTAATTTACAGAACGATGCAGGGAGCAGCTGTGAAGTGGTCGTGATGGCTTAGAAACCAAACTGGATGTTTCTCACTCTTTATCTGCCTGCCAACATGCCTCCTACATCTTCCTCTGTCCTCCCCTCGTTTCCTGCTATTGTCTGTATCAAAGAACAACAAATACCTGTCATCAGTGTGCTCTGGTGTTCTGGCTAAGATAGCTCCACCTGGTCCAGAAACATGCAGAATATCACCTTTCATGACCTCAAGACCTAATTTTAGATAATTTGCAAGCGATAGCTCTCGATGGGACATTTGATAATCCCAGCAGCAGCATCACTTTCTTTCTCTCTGCTTCCCCCTGTTCTGTCTCCTCTCTCCAGAAAATACAGCTCACAGTTGGGTGACAGAGGCAGGGTGCATATTAAGTCTTCTCAGAAGGTTCTTAATCCCAGCCAAGCTGAGCCGAGCCGAGCTGAGCCAGGAAAACACGCCGAGGAGATATCAGTGTGATTTTTTTTCTTTCTCAAAGCCTTGCTCGTCATTATCAACACCTCCACTGGTGAAGGCTAAGCTCATCTTGATGCACACACACATTCAAGACTATAAGAACATGAGGAAACCAAACAAACAAGTCTTAGAAAAAAAAACACGCAAACAGCACACACACACACACACACACACACACACACACACACACACACACACACACACACACACACACACACACACACACACACACACACACACACACACACACACACACACACCCAGTCTGCAGTACATTTCCATCTATCCTTCATTAGACATGCAGCAGCTTGAAGGGCAACATTCGATCCTGGGGCTTCTCCAGTGGTGACTGACTGTACAAACTCTCTCACACAATCCAGAGCTGTCGGGGAGAATAGTGACTCTCTGTAAAGTGCTTCAGGCGTGTTGTACAGTACAACACGTGTGGGAGGAAGGGAATGCCACATTTACAGTTCTTCACGCTCCCTTGGCGTCCTGCATCTCTGCCTTTGTCCTGCTTTAGCAATCAGCTATGTTTTTGTCTCAGTTGGTGGGAGTGTTTGTGTGTGTGTGTGTGTGTGTGTGTGTGTGTGTGTGTGTGTGTGTGTGTGTGTGTGTGTGTGGGAGAACAGTGCCTGTACTGGGACTGTTATGTTTGTCACTCTGAGTGTTATTAATAATCTTATCTATTCTATCCCGGGTCTCATTTAGTCCGCTGTATTTCTACAAAAAGGTTCAATCCACTATAATTTACTGGGAGTAATGTGCAGCCTATGTTCATGCTGGTTCCTCTTCTGAGGCAGACTGTGATGAGTGTGAGACACTGAATGTACCTTTGACTACCTCTCATTCTGGTTTACACTCTTAATTTGACTAAATTGACCTAATGGTTGGAACACCACTCTCTGACCTCAGATATGGATGTAGCTCCCTTTAGATAAGTTTGTTCCATCTTTCAGATACAAGTTGTTGAGTGAGGGAGCTTTAAACATCCATAGTTGCTTTAAGTGTTCATTGTAAAACAAAAGCATTCCGCAAAGTCTTCTTTACAGCCTTGTCAACATTCTGAACAGGCTCCTTCTGAGCTGTATGAGATTTCCCTAGTTGCTCTGCCTTTTCCAGAGTGAATGGAGTCTGGATGACTTTTTCATCTAGCTCTCAGTGTGAATGCATGGGATAAAGGCTGTTGTGATCACAGCTTTCAATCTGCCTCCTATTATGTATCCTGCAGAAATCAACAACAATATGAGGGTGCAACACAATCATATCTCCTGTGGGCTAAAAGTGAGTCAATCTGAGGGAACATGGGATGATTACTCTTGACAATGGCATGATTTTCTCCTCAGTGTTACAACATACATGACATATGTACATGAGTAAGTACTACAAAGGTAAAGCAGAACCAGACCTTCTGCAGCTATCTCAGAGACTTCTAATGTGGAGACGGTTTCTGGTTATTAACTTAAGGGGACATCCATACATGGTCACTGATAGATCTGTGAGGGTGGATTTTCTCTTTAATTGCTTCAAAAAACACACACATGCATCTCATGTAATGCTCGAATGCATGTGGACACAGCTGTGTCCTATTTCTGGGTTTGCCAAACTCTTGCATAACTTTTAGCACTGGCAGCAGGTACATTTAAAACTAAGGGTGCTTTCAGGTGTCAAACAGGGCCGGTCTGAAAGCTGTGTAGGAGGAAGAGAGAAAGCCAGAAAAGAGAAGGAGCCAGAATTGGATATCTGACTGCCAGTCTGCATCACGACTACATGCTGCAGAGTAGAGAACATTTGCTGCCTGTTTGACCACTGATTTGTGACTACTGGATGTATCTGAGAGACGTAAAGATCTAACCTCCATTTCCTGCTTGTGTTTCTGTGTGTCTGTCTGTACAGTTTATGAATATGAACATGTTTATGGTCAGTGAGCTTCAGCATACATTTAGTATGGATAACAAATGAGGCAAAATAACAGGGTACTAGCTTGATCACTGGGCTTAAGGGCACTACTTGAAATCCAATTTAACTTCAGGTTTGGATGAATACACTGGATCATTAGGCAGGTATGGATATTAGCTAAAAGATGCTAACATGTCCTCATCAAGTAAACATGTTTTAGTGTCATGAATGTCATGTTGACAATGCTACCAAGGCATCAAGGATGGTGTCGTTCAAAAAATTAGTGGACTCTAATTACAACCAGGGATCTATTTAGATGAGTGAGCCCTGGATTTACTACTTCTGGGTAAATTAACCCTCTGAACCCAGAGCAGTAGCTGGGCTTTTTTATGTTATCAAAGATTTAGTTACTGTGAGCTCATTTATCAGCGCAGTATAAATTCCTATGAAAGCACCACAACCACGGCTTTACGTCTGTGTTCATTTCAAATAGGATCTGGTGAAATGACACATGCAGAATAAAGTGACTTTGATGGAATATCATCATTCTACTGTTATTTTTCCTGACTGTACATCACATGATGCATTTAAGGACCACCGCAGCTTTGAAAATCTGATGATCCTTTCTGTTTTTACAGTTTTTTGCTTTGAAAAATGGTGTAATTTTGTGATATATTTTGAAGATAATATGCCTTTCAAACCTGCTGACAAGTTTTTAGGTTCAGAGGGTTACAGGAAACCTCACAAACATGTAAAAAAACAAATACATTTTTTTCTTCTGCCCTAAACAAGGAGGTCAGAGGTCAAAGACAGCCTTGGGTATGTTGGATTCAATCTATTTAAATTCTCTGCTTTCTAAATTCTTTAAATTCAACTTTACCCCTTTAATGTGATACAAACATAAAATCCATGAAAACTTCACTGGAATGTTTCATTAACAAGCAGCTCCCATGGAGTCCACAATGGATGCTTCTTTTGTTTGTTTAAAATGAGCTTATCAGTGTCTGTTCACTTACTGGGGTTCAACTTATCAGCCAACATGAAAACATGTTGACACTTCAGTTTTACAGTATTTAGTCCAGCCTTTGTCATTAGCACTCACAACAACATTATCAGTTGACTTCACTTTTGAATTATGCCTCTCTTGTTACTATAAACACTAGATGTAGGCCAGTAGCTTCACTTTTTATTGGACCTGGATGTTCAGCTGGTGGAGCTGACATGATGGACAGTGACTGTGTTCAGCCTGGAGACACTCAGTGGAAAGAACAAACCAACTGCAGCATGAAGGAACTGATATCAACACTGGAGCAGAGGAACACCCAGCTGTCAAATGTTCCTGTTACCCTACTGTATGCTGCTGATCTGGCACTTTGCAAAAATGTTTTGAATCCTTCCTGGTTGTGATTTTTTTTTTAAAAAAAGATTTCAATCCATCTTTACTACAAATGAGACAGATGGGCTGCCTCCTCCTTCATCTGAGAGCTTTTATGATAGAGAATGGGAGTGTAAATGTAAAAGGTCAATGCACCAGAATCCAGTTAGAAATACCACAAAATGTTCCTCTAACTATGGCATATTACATTCACACTGATATAAAATCTCTAACAGCTTCAAGCAGATATAAATTCTTATGAAAAGGCATCCAGCTGTGTCCTGCCTAAACCTTTCAGACAGCAGTCTTGGTTCTCATTTCTGACATCGGGGGGATTCTTTAAGGCCACAAAACTATTTTACATTTCTACAGTCATTTACAAAATAGAAGTATTCTTCTACAAACTTCTAACTGTAAAAGTTTCTTTTCCTACTTCTTCTTCCTGCTGCACTTCAGTTTAGGTCTTACATACATCCCCATACAGGCACACGCTAAAATCTGCAGTTAATCTCCTTCATTTTCTCCAGACCACTAGGACAACCTTCCCTCTTAGTGGTCCCACTCTGTCTCACCTCTCTCCCTTCGGTGGGCAGACGTTGTGGGTGCTCTTTCGCCTCCCACCCGTGGCGGCAAGAGAGTGGCAGGCCGGGTGGGCGCGGCATCAGAGCAGCTGGGCAGCAGGAAGGGCGGTGGTGATCAGCAGAAGCAGCTTTGGTGAAGGTAGACTGGCGCAGGAAGACGTTGAGGAGTTTGAGCAGCGACGGCAGGACCATGGTCCTCAGCGGCAGCTCACCGCAGAAGGGTCAGGGTCAGGGCAGCCCCCTGGGTTTCCGTGACTGAACGCGATGCAAACCCACACCGAGACTTCACTATGTGGCTTTACAAAGAGGTCACAGTGCAGAGGCAGCCCAGAAGGCATAGTGTGGCGTAAGACTCATGCCTGGAGACGCTGTCAGATGTCACATGAAGGAGGGGTGATCATTCCATTCCCCTGCTTCCAAGGAAAAGCTTCTTCTCTTCCTCACAGGATTTTTTCCCCTCAGACTCACCGATGGAGGCTGACACGTCAGTTCGGCAGCCTGTGGAACATCCAAATATTCAGCAGCTACTGAACCTCAGCCCGTCTGTTCGTCTTCCCTCAGATCAGTCCTCAGCTGGCCCACAGTTCCTTATTAAACCACCGCCGGCGTCACTTTCTCTTTTAACATCTCAGTGAGCTTCTTCGACTACACCCCACTCCCACAACATTCTGGCTGATGGCTGTCTGGCTCCTAACTCCTCTGAATCATTGAACAAATCACCATGTAACAGACGAGAGAAGCAGCAGAGGAGAGAGAGCGAAGATGGCAACAGGAGAGTCGGTTTCCATTAGTTGTAGATGGACCAGGATGCTGTTCAGCTGCTGCTAGTTACTACTACTACTACCGAAAAAAGAGAGAGAGAGAGAGAGAGAGAGAGAGAGAGAGAAAAAAAAGGAGCGTGTGCTTGGAAGTGTTTCGCTGAGAGAAAAAAATAACCCTTCGCACAAAAGAGATGAGATGCTCTGGTGAGGATAATCAGAGAAGAAGAAGGAGGAGAGAGAGAGAAAGGGAAAGAGAGAGAGAGAGAGAGAGAAGGAGGAGAAAGAAAGGGAAGGAAAAGTAATGGCAGTATTCTACAGATGTAGAGCTCTAGGTGGTGATATTTAGTGTTTGGGTGTTGTCCACCCTACATAAAAGGAATGATGCACACCTTAAATATACTATAATCAATGCAACAACAATGCAAACTGTAGGATCCAGAATTACTGGAGCTGAATCAGAACCTTTAATATGACTGTAACCAAGCGTAACATTATAGGGGGGCTATAGAAGGGCTGTCTGTTGACAATTTTAACAATTATTTGTTAAATCTAAATGACTAATAAGTAAAATACCCGTTTAATTATAATAATTATATCAAACCATATGTCATCGTATAATGCAATTCAATGAGAATTAGAAGACGGGTTAAAGTGGAAAGAGGTTTCATCATGGAAGCCAGCATTAAAGCCCTGAACAAAGGGAAAAAGTTCAGAGTGAATATTAAAGATATTCTACAAGCACACAGACCAGTTTTCTTGTCGTTGTATGATCATTTTCTGACTTTGGTAATGTGGAATTTAAAATACAGCTGCATTCACAGCACAGCAGCTGACTTCACCTTGTGTGTACAGTAAGTTTATCACAGTGACATTATAATCAGGACTTTTTTCAATTCAATTCAATTCAGTTCAATTCAATTCAATTCAATTCAATTCAATTCAATTCAATTCAATTCAATTTTATTTATATAGCGCCAATTACAGTCAAATTGTCTCGAGACGCTTTACAGAACCCATATGCCTGACCCCCAGAACAAGCCAAAAGGCGACAGTGGCAAGGAAAACACCCTTTTAACAGGGAAAAAAACCTCGAGCAGAACCCGGCTCTAATGTGGGGGGACCCATCTGCCTGCTGGCCGGTTGGGTTGAGAGGGACAGAAGAGGTAGAGAGGTAGAGATAGAGGGATGGAGGTAGAGGGGAAGAGGTAGAGGGGTGGAGGGGGGACACAAGGACCATAAAACACACAGTATAATACATGCATGATAAGACAGATGATACATGCAAAGTACATGGAAACTAATTACAGTTAACTGCTATGGTGTACAGCTCTGGCATGAAATATACTACATATATAGCTGGTGGTAAATTCAAAAATATGTAGATGAGCAAATCAAGTATAGTAAGGGCAATGCAGAGTAGATCGGCGGAAATGGGCAGCTGGAGGTGGGAGAACAGCCACACATCTGAAGCATCCAGCTCTGGGACCAGGGACACTCAGAGAAAGGACACAGGGAGAAACAGAGTGAGTGTAATGCAATAATGGTAGAGAAGCAAACAGATGATGAGCGGCACCACTGAGGTTCTCTTCAGGTTCTCGTACTTTGTGTCGTCTGTCATCGGCCACTGAAACTCAGATTACTAGCCACCTTTATGCTCTTAAAGCTTTGGGTTTGTTGTGCTGATTGCAGCTGGTCAGTGACTGGAGCACAGAATGGTTGACGGTATGAGCCAACAATTACACAGTGAGACAAGAAAGATATTTCTTAAAATAAAAAAATAAAAACACATGCATTGATTATGTTGACTATTAGGGAAACTTCTCCAAAGGCTACTGCTGATTACAGGGATGTCGCTTAGTTTGTTCATGGAATCGTGTCCACACCTTGTGCACTGATGCAGCCGCCATCTTATACACAGTCACACAAAGCACATACATGACAACACAGCATACAATACTAGTATCAATGTATTAAATGCAATCCCTGATAACTGGTAGTTATTTGCTATAAATATCTTATTTTTCTTAATAGTGCTCTACAGCAGGACAGAGCATGGATACTAGAATAACAGCCACACTAAAGAGCCAAACATGAAAAGAGAAGAAAAACAACTGATGCATGTTGCTAATATCATCTCTAGTGTTATCCCCAATACATCAGTTTGATAACAGCAGAGGCATGCAGACAGATCAGTTAGAGGGACAATGAGAGGATGTTGTCCACTGCCAGACTGGGCTGCTTATTGGGGCAGAAAAAGCACCCAGTATTAATGCAATATTCCCCAGTTCAGTGGCTTTTCCTTGGAGACTATCCTGTACAGTTCTGCCTCTGATGGATACCACATGGAACTGAATGCATCGACACAACCTGATGACCGAACCAGACAGTATAGAGAGCAGCACTGATAGAATTAGAGTAGATGCTGTTTCAGGTAGATTGAAAGTGGGTGTTGCTCCCAGTGACTTTCTCATCCACTACAAATTGCCGTGACATTTCCCCATACTGTCCCCTGTCCATGTGTGTACATGTGTAGTGTACATGTATGTGCATGTACACACTGCATCCACAGTGACAGGTGAGAAGGAATGCGTGCTGAGTAACACTCACCACGCTGGTAAAGGTTAGAGGAAGCTGCTGGTTGGCTTCCTTCAGGCTAGCAGGCTCATTATGCTCTGCTAGCATCCTAAAAATAAGCATACGGAGAGTTTTTGCCCAGAGTTGTGTCACACAGGCAGACCCTCTCAGGCAGGAAACACATCCCTTTTCCTGAAAACTTTCCAGACCTGCCTCAAACCACAGCCTGTCCTTAGCCATCCATACTTTACAGCACTGGATCTGTAGAACTAGCTGGGAGTTAGCACGAGGTAATTCCTTGCTAATACAAATGAGAGGTTGATGAATGGTCATTATGTGCAAAGTTGAAAAACCTTAAACACACTGTTGTGTATTGCATGTGTGGAATAAAGACAAAGAGAGAGACAGATAGAGCGACAGCAGCTTCATAATTAGGACCCAGCTGGCTTAGTGATAAATTAACTGTGATTTGATGGGCTGCTACTGCCACTTATAGGAGCTGCACCTGTCCTTGCACTGCTATACACTTGGTGGCAAACACACACACAACTCACGCACACACATGCACACAAACAGACACAAACTTGTCTCAAGACCTTAATTAATGATGAGCAAAAAGCCTGACTGAACAGATAGCTGTATAGAAGTTCTCATCAATTAGCTACAAACAAATTAATTATTAGTCTCATGTTTTTCTGGCTGGTTTTTGGTTTTTGGCTGTCTTGACTTACTGGTGACCAGCGAGTCGACTGATTGGTCCATCCCGGTGTTGTGGTGGTCCCTGTGCTCTCCTATAGGCTGCTGAGCTTTCTCTGCCTGCCCTCTCTGTCAGCACAGTTCAGGACTCCGGGGGTAAATAATGCTCTGGGTCACACACACGCACGCACGCACGCACCATGACCACAACACAACTCCACATCCTTCATCCTTCACCATCTTGCCCAACAGTTAAAGCAGGAGATGTAGGGAACGAAGGAGCAGAGGATAGATGAGTGAAAGGGAGCAGAGCACAGCAGAGAAAGGGAAGGACTGGAGCTCTGCTGCTTCTTTACATACATGGAATAGGTTGCCTGGATACAGTGAAACTCCCATCTAAATGTAAACCTGGAGACGAGGAGGGAGAGAAGAGATGAAAGAGTGAGAGGACAAAAGAGAGGTGAAAGAAAAGAGATGAGGGGTGGAAGGTGATGAAAGAGGGCACCAGGAGTCAGAGAACATGGATAGGACACCCACAGAATACACCTGACTAAGCAAGGCAGCTAAAAAAGAAAGAAAAGAAGGGAAAAAATGGGTTGAGAGTTAAGAAGTAAACTTCTTAGAGCTAAGCCCCTCATCAGACACGTTGCCATCACAGCCAGTAGACGTAAAGGAAAATGATATATTTGTCTGTGTGTGAGTGTGTGTGTGTAAAAAGTCCTCTTTTATTTCTTCGTCCTGCTTCACAGGAATCTTCTCCATTTAAAGTGGTTTCACACACACACACACAATGCTGTTTTTCATGACACACACACAGTCACATGCAAAGTCTGCCCTGGGCGAGATGTTTGTTAGTGCAGGGCAACAGATAAATGGCGGCATTGATAAATGGTTTTGGTCTCCAAATGAAGCATTGAGGCTGTTAGATGTAACAGCAGGCTGTGCTGGGATTGTTTCTATCTTGGAGCCAGCAGCTCCCCTCCCTGGCCAGGAAATCACAACACAGCATGTGGATGCATCACTGGGAGGACTTTTCAGAGCAGTGGCTCTTTTCCTCTTCATCTTTGTCTTATTGCCTTTCTGCTCATCCATTTCCCTCCATGTCTGTTTGTACTCAGGGGGTCCTTGTCATTTAGCTGTTCTCCCTGACTTCCCTCTGCTACTCTGGGATACTCTGAGCTAATGGCCACTAGCAGAGCAGAGTTCATGCTTTCCATCTGTATAAACTCTCTAAATTGCTTGTTCTACTATGATGGGCTGTTCTCTAAGTGACAAAAGATTTAAATGCATTTTTGGCATGATGTCTTACTGACGTCTACGTGCAGTAATTGCAAACCTGAGAGGCATCACTTGAATTATCAGACTAATGGAACAGCACTTAAGATGGATTCCCCTAAGGGATAGAACAAGTTGTTAAAATGACGAATGAAAACAGGAGTAGACTTTAGACTGGGTGAGCAGAAGATGACAGGCTGGACAAGCTGCCAATCCACCACAGAAAGGAAACTTTTTCAGTACTTTTGATCTTGTATGCTGGGAGGAAGCCTGTACTCCAGAGCCAGCCAGGGGGCTGATGATAATGCATAATACATAAGGGATAATTGTTTTATAATGTGCTTGTACAGTCTGTTAGGTATGGCACATAGAAGGCAGGTAGAGGATTCCAACTGAGATATAGTATCTAAGACAGCTCTGGTGGATCTGCAGTAGGTCCAGGTGAGTAAGGATTGGAATCTTTGGATAATTTAAGTTTTACCTTCTTTGTTTTCAGTTGATTGTTTTTACTGTTGTGTGATTTTGATTTGTTTTATCATGTTAATAAAGTGGACTTTGAAGTCTATCAATAGTGCTAAAAGTTGTCTTGGATTAGGCATGTTGGCAGATACCCTTACAGGGCTGTGAAAAAGTATTTGCCACCCTACAGAAATCTTCTATTTTTTCCTAGTTGTCACACTTCCAGATCATCAAACAAATTCTGATATTGGACAAAGATAACCCAAGAAAACAAAATGCAGTTTTAGAATCATGATTTCATCCCCACCTTACTCCATTTGAAAAAGTAATTGCCCCTTTGGCTACCAATCTACCAAATGACCAAATTCATTTAACAGTTTAACTTTACCAGCTGAACCCACGCATGATTACTGCCAGGCTTGTTGTATCGAAACATCACTAAATAGAACCTGTTTTCATTGTGAAGTAGCTAAAGTGTCTCAAAAAGCAGCACCACGATGCCACGTTCTAAAGAGATTGAAGAACAGATGTGAAACAAAGTCACTGACATTTATCAGTCTGGAATGTTACAAAGCCATTGCTGAGGCTCTGGGAGTCCAGAGAACCTCAGTGAGAGACATTATCCACAAATGGAGGAACATGGAACAGTGGAGAACATTCAGGAGTGGACCAACGACCAACATTTCTCCAAGAGTCCAGCAACCTCTTATCCAAGAGGTCACAAAAGAACCCAGAGGAACATCTAAAGATCTGCAGACCTCACTGGCCTCAGTTAAGGTCTGTCTACGTGATTCCACAATAAGGGAGACTCTGGGAGAAAAAGGCATCATGAGAGAGTTAAAGGATCAAACCACTACTGACTAAAAAGAACATAAAGGTTCATCTGGCATTTGTTTTTAAAAAAAAAAAAAAAAAAAAAATCTAGATGAGCTCCAAGACTTTTGAGAAAACATTCTGTGGACTGATCAGTCAAAGGTGGGACTTTTTTGGAAGACATGGGTCTGTTACATCTGGTGTAAAGTTAATATTCTACTAGAAGAACATGATACCAACAGTAAACATGGTGGTGGTAGTGGGATGGTTGGAGGACCTGGACGACTTGTCACCACTGATGGAACCATGAATTCTGCTCTATCAGAAAATTCTGCAGAATATCCACCATCGGTTCATGGCCTAAAGCTGGTTTAAGCAGCAAGACAAAGACACAAAGTACACAAGCAAGTCCACCTCTGAATGGCTTGAAAAGAAAAAAATTAAGATTTTGGAGTGGCCAGTTTATGCTCGAAAACCATCTAATGTGGCGGAACTAAAACTATTCTGCAGAGTGGGTCGTGTACTGACACATTCTGATTTTAATTTGCTAAGATTCCACTTTTACAGAATATAAATTGTTGCATGCATGAATTAAAGGAAAATACACCATCAGCCAAATCTTTACAGTGTTTGTCCTCTGAGTGCTGCAAAATCAGATCCAACTCACAGAACCATTCTGAACTCTGTGAGACCTTTGAAGCTGCTGGTAGATCATGTTAGCAGGACATCTTTTAAGTCATATGAGTGGGAGCTATAGAGGACTCATTCCTAACATCTGGGCTGGTCCTTCCTTACTGACAGTATCCCACAAACACTTCAGTCTCAGAGATGCTTCCAGCTCTATGTGGCTCTGTTGAATGGAATATAATGATGTAGTCTTACCCAGACCAGCAGCTGGCTTGGGTCCAGAAATAACATAGTGTGTGTAAGAGTGTAGAGGTGCATAATAAGGTATTCGTAGTTTGACCTGCAGTCTTTCTGATGTTAAGCCCTTATAATCTTCAAAGCCTGTATTAACAGTAACAGTTCCTTCTACCCTGGATGTGAGATGATTAGCTAAAAACAGGGAATGAACAAAGAGTAACCTGACCTTTGTTCTGGATAAAATCCTGTGAGGTGGAGGGAGTGTGCTGGCTTAGTGTGAGTGGTTGATAATTTGTCCAGCAGGGAACTGATTTGTCTTTTCCTCTAAATTGCCTGTAGCACGTTCCAGGGGGCAGGTGTGAAATATATCACCAGGAGTAGCATTCATTAGCATTCTTCCTCTGGCCTGATGGTGCTGTATGTTTTAGAGCGTGTAGAGCAGGGCTATTCAATTAAAAATTCACTGGGGCCAGATTTTCAGACTAAGAACATGAGCTGGGCCAGATGTTTTTAGCAGACACTGACCAAAGTTAACCATTTAAAATAAACACAAACAGATAAGATAACAAAGACACTGGATGTTTATTAATGTACTGCCACATCCAAAAGGACATAAACATAATAGAAGAGCAGTACTTAAACTAAACCTGTGCTGAAATACTGCTTCTTTAAATTTTACATTTCAAACACATTTTGATAGGTAAATATAAGCACATGTTAAGGTGCATATGAACATAAAAACTAAGTGCAGATTAGAAACACCATCTTTTGTTTTGGTTACATCTGAAAGTGCATTAAAAAGTAACTTGGTTAACAATAACTTTTCAGAACTTGAGACATTTTTCTTCTTTTGAAATAACAAAAAACAGAGTTTGTCCCTGTCCATATTTGGTCTCACCTGAGACAGTTACAGCTTCAGTCCATATAATCAAAAAAAATAAACAGTGGGCACAGTGATAGTTACTATCCCTTTGAAATGAAATAAAGCTGACATCAAAGTGCATAATGAAGTGCAACTAAGTGAAATAACTGTCAAAACAAAATGTATTTCTTAAACATTAAACTTATAATAAGTGAACAGAAAATAGTCACATAAATACATAAAACTACCTTTAGTGTCTGCTACAGCACGCTGCTTTGTTGCACTTACCATGTCTCGAAGACATCTGTGGCGAGAACGTCAACCTTGCGAATGTCTGACATGTCAGACAGGGGTACCTGTTTGATAGCAGATGCCACACTCGTCTTAACTTTATCGTCCGTTAAAACTTCATCCACGACAGCCAACATGCAGTCCTTCACAGTTTGAGTCTGTGAACGGCCTCTTTTTCGTGGCCCTTTCCTGAGCTGTGCAGGTCCGCTTCATTGTAGTACAGCTCCGGTTGTAAGATGCAGTCAAACTTTGAATTATAGCCGCTCTCTCATGAGATCCCTCGGGAAAGTTTGTCCGAAACGCGGCATGTTTTTCAATGTGGTGTCTTCGGACATGATAATCTTTCAGCGCTGCAACGCACTCGTTGCAGCGTAAACACATTGGTTTGGCGTTCGGACTTGGTGGTAAATAAATAAATACTTGTCAGTCCACGCAGGATTAAACCGACGGTTTTCCTCGCCAATTTGTCGTTTCAGGATAGAAAAAGACATGATGCTATTTTCACCTGTATAGAACTGCTAATGTTAACTTTTCAAACGCGTCTCCTCAACACAATGCATTGTGGGTTAGTTGCTAGGTTACGGCAAGTGTTGCATTCAATGTTCGCAATAATGTTGGAATTTTTGTAAGAACTTGTCGTCTCGAGGGTTGCTTTCAGGCCGCATGTGGCCCGCGAGCCGCTAGTTGAATAGGGCTGCTTTAGATGGTTAGAAAGGGGTCATTGGGGGGTGGGCCAGTTGTGAGGGGCCCGCGGGCCACATCCGGCCCGCGGGCCGTCAACTGAATAGGCCCGGTGTAGAGGGAAAAAGTTACAGCCTGTGACTTTTCAGGTTTTCCAAATATTTGCATCGGCTTTCTTTACTGCTGTATGAAAACAGTTCAAGCCCAGAACACATGAGTATGTGAAAGTCAAGAAGCCTAAACATTCCTCCAGATGAACAACATGTACCATGGCTTATTCAGTCACAAGGACAACTATAAAAGTCTTTACTATGTAGAGGACACCAATCAATATGATGTATACATTATCTCCACCTTGTAAGCAGCCTCCTAGGGTCATGTCAGCATCAGGACTACACATTAGGTTGCTGGACGAACTGTGCAGCACCTGGACCACATCATCCATCATGGGCAGTAGGTAAATGAGCAAACAGCCTCTCCTTTATGCTCCCAAGTGCTGAATGAGCTACAGCATGTGAAGGGCACATGTCTCCTCTGAACAGCTGCCGAAATGGATAAAACACGCTAACCCATCCTGAGTTAAACTGACCCGCTGTGAGAAGCTGTTTCCATTAGTGACTGCAGTTTGTTTCTGCGGTCCAATCTGACCTCAAGCATACCATTTAGGTTTCCTTTCCTTATCTAATATTAAAATTTCAATTAAAGTTAATGCTTGGCTGGATTCTGGTGACGTATATACAGCTCCAGCAGATATGAATCCAAGCAGCTCTTTCCACACAAGTCCAAAGATTTAATAGAAACTACTGGGAATGCTTTCTCTGTAATGTCCTGCAGGGAAAAAATAGAGTGGACAAAATAAAGTCTCCACCACACAGTGTCTGGTTGGTTTAAGGACTATGGGGTGATTCTAACACTACTACAAGTCAGGAGATTATGGTATACAATTTCTATCAATGTTAGTCCAGGCTTTCACTTCTTACCCATCTGTATATATATGTTTATATCAAAAATATGTTCCTTCAACATCCACATCTATTGACTTCTGACCCCTCAGTGGTGAATAAGGAGGTGTATCAGGCAAAAAAAAAAAATAATAATAACTAACAGTACTACAGCATATACCCTCTTTATAGAGACACTGGTAGGAGAACAGCTGGTTTTAAGGCCGAGGACACTAATTACAGGCTTCAAAATTCTGCTTAAGACACAAAACTTTAAACATTACATCAGTTTGACAGAAAATCTGCATCAGATTAGAGGGACACAGAATCGATGAGCTAAGCATCTCTTTTTTCATTCTTTTGCTTGTTTGACAGACAGCAGAGGGAGTACATATCTGGATTAGATGTTTCAGGCATTTTTCACAGTGTGAAAAAACAAAACAAAAAATTATTAATTTTGTGCTGTTGTCAAACACACATTAATGTGTAAAGTTATTTTGCCTCCTAACCACACTGAAAAATGTACATACACACATGAGCACACATTTCCAGTTGATCTGCAGCCTATTTCTTTTCTTATGAGCGTGTTTTTCATCTGACATATAAATCTCCTGTCATAAAATTTAATGGTCCCCATAATGTGACTTTGCAAACAGATTTAGGTCCCCACAATAGGATCATTACCTGATCACACACTTTTCTGTTTCTCAGAGGATGATGACCACACAACAATGGACAAAAAAATCTATTTAGACAGAAAGAGAAAACCAACTTTAAGTCAGCCGGGATGTGTTTCACATGAAGGACAGGACCCCAGGCTTCACAGCAGAACAACCTTTTCCATGTTAGTCACCTGTCAGTGGTTCAAATGTTTCACTCATCACTGTACATTTATATAACCAAACTCTGTATGTAGAATTCAGACCCCTGTTTGCCCCCTTGCCCCTATGTCCTGTCTAACCCAGCATCGTGCAGAGAAAGGAAAATGAAAACACTGCAGAACAGACAGCAAAGCCAGTGGCAGGCAAACAGCAGGTGCAGTACAGAAAATGCTGCAGTATGGAGCTGAACCTATGATCAATCATAGAATCTCATATTCATCAATTACACAATCAATCAAAGATTTATGATGCAAATTCACAGCTGATGCCCCAAATGCTGAGTTCAAGTTCAACATTTTACTTATTTATTTCAAGATGTGATTCAAAAGAAAGATTTTTCCAAAGGAAAACCGAACATCAGAGCTAGATCAATACAGGATCCATTCCTGTGTACATGCTGTACAGATAAGGAGAAGAAAATATAGTTGTATCATCTAACCTCACTGGAGCCCAGTCATCCGTGAATTAGCTTTGCATTGTAGAGCACATGTTCTAAAAAGCTTATGCAGATATCAGACATCCAAGTGGTAAAGCAAGAAATCTAAAAATAAGTTGACTTTACTGTTAGAGTCGCCAAGACACCCTGCTGGATGCTATTCATAAAATCAGAAGAATGCATTCAAAAGTGATTTTTCTGACAGATTGTAATGTTTTAATAGCACTTTGTTGGAAACATGCAGCAGTCGGAGCACTTTTGGAACAAGACTTCATGAAATATTAAATAATTTATAATAGAAATGTGTTTAGTATGCTGAGGATAGTCGAAGGAAACGAGGAATACACTGCATGTAAGCACACACAGATACACAGCAAACACACACTCACACATCCAGACAGACTTGGGAAAGCCATGATTCATTCACATTCATATTCATGTTCCACTACCTGGGAGGAAACCGGGCATCCTTTATCACAGGCAAGAAGAACACTCATGTCAGGTATGCTCTCACATTATTCTGATGAACTGCTCAAAAAAGGAGGAAGAGAATACTGTGAGAGAGTGTGTGTGTCCAAAACAAAGCTGGAGTAGGTGAGGGTATTGTTGAGAGGGTAGCGCTGCTGAAGTGTCAGTCAGATGTACATTTAGTCGGGGTATGACACATATCTGCTGTTAGCATTTGGAGCTGGTGGGTGGATGGCTTTTTAGCAGAGTGTTTGTTCCTGGCTATTCCACTCTGTCTCGTTATGTGATGTAACCACGGATTGATAAGTTAGCTACAACACAGAGTTCATGTAAGCTGCCTGTCCTTTCACTGGAGACAAAAATGCACACAATGTCCTAAAGTTAAGCTATTGTTTAGATACAGGTTCATACATGTCAACATTCATGCAGGTAACACGTTGAAAATCTATTCATCGCAGCTCTATTAAGGCACTGAAATGTGATAACGCTAGATATTAATGTACCGTAATGTCTGTAATTTGAATATTAATGCAACAAAACATAAAAAACAAGATTTTTATGCTCTAAAATGTCAAAAAAACTTAATATTTTAAAAACCAAAAGATCTAAAAAGTGAATTTTATCTCAAGAAAACATCCATAACCTGAATCTGAACCTACAAAATATGTAAAACATGAATATTACCAGACCAGTGCATCAAAAACTCAATATGAGTGCACTAAAATGTTAAAAAAAACTTGGATATTAATGGACCAAAATGTCAACAATTTGACTACCAATCAACTAAATGCAGCTCCACCAAGCGGCAGGTTTCATCCCAAAAAATGATGATTGATGAGGTTTCAGAAAGATGTTCTTAATCGTCCTTTAAATCAAAAAAGGCAAATTAGATCCATCTATGAATCTAAATAGTTCTGAATTTCATGTCAAATCCAGTTAATTGTCAAAGAAACAGAAAATTAATCACATTTTGAGGAATTCCGCATTTTGTGGAGCTGATAGGAGAAGCCTCTAATCGTTACTAAACATCAAAATCTTGGATATTAATGTCTACAACTTCAACATTAGTGCACCCAAACATCAAAAACACAGATTTTAATATACAATTTTAATAGAGTTCTATTTCCAGCTGGACATCAAGTCACAGGTCCATGTTCAGGGACGAATAATGCTGAACAGTTTCTTCTTCTTCTTCTAGCTAGTTTATCTGACTAAGAGCCAAAGTGAAGCTATTTGATTTCAACAGGTTGAATAAATGACTTTCTCTTGCATGAATTAGAATAATTCTTCTGATTCATGACTAGTATCCAGATCCAGTATCATCCTATGAAGCAACTCAGTCATGGATAGCCCCGCCCACCTTTGAGCCGTTTGTCATGTTGATGAATGTGCACGGGACAACTGGCATCCGCAACGGCGAATCAGAGTCCTTTCGTCGAGGGTGATAAACAGCTGTGGTGGCAACGCTCCTTGGCGATGGGAGACCTTGGCCAATAACCTCCCCAGAGGAGCAAAAACTCCAAACTCTTAATCAGACTTCTGAGCCAGGAGCCCCGAGCTCATTCTGGACCAGCATCCATCTATCAGGGGAGACGTCTCCCTCTAGTCATGGCAGGTTAACAAGTGACCTGCTGGCAGACACACAGAGAAAACCTGGAAGAAGGAAGACTGCAATAAAGTACAAGATGATATGCCTTATGGCCAGAGCTTTGAGGAACTCATTGTCCTTCAGTGTGCTTCATGAGACAGACTGGAAATCGTCTGACAGAAAAATACATTCATTCAGACATTCTGAAAATGCACTTGTGTTAAAATGGACTGTACATGGGGAATTCAAAGTAATTAATATGACCCATTACTGACTTGTTATAGGAAATGAAGCACAGAATACATAGAGATCTACACTGAACTCTCACACAGCAAGAGCTTGAAACACAGATCCTGTATCCTGACTGAGAGCCACAGCGAGCCTCCTGCTACAATAAACTGCTGACTATGAGATGATGCAACAGCAGAAGAAGAAGCCGAATCCTGCAGAGAGCTGAATGCCGATTCAAATCTCTAGAACACGGAGCTCATTAAAAACTCAGCACACTGGCCAGCTTCTAACTTTTCTCGAACAGGTATCAAAACAAGAGCAATGACAGCAGACTGTTGAGCAAATAGTGTGAGTTTAGAGGTGCAGGGAAACACTAATTGGGTGTGTGTTGCTCTCCTTAGGGGAAGCTTCCGTCTTTCTTGTGTGTGTGACACTGTAAAAGATACTGAGTGCATACACAGTAATACCTGGCAGAGCTGACTATAACTCACCTGCTGCTGACCTGTGGGGAAAACATGAGGAGGAGGAAGTCTGAACGAGGACTCCCACAACACACCGTCAGACTCACACTATCGACCAAGTTAGAATGAATAAGACTGAAAGCAGAGGAAAGGAGATCATTTCTCTCCTTTTATCATCTCTGTGTCACTGATGCTGCTGGCTAAAAAATGGATGGAGAGGAGAACGTCATCTCCATGAAGAAACAAAGTGAGTGGAGCTGACGGAGTGTTACAGAGTAGAGGAGCAAATCAACCACAAGAAATACACAATACACTGAATATAGTCTGTTAATGTTGGATTCCTAAACATGACTCTGTTTGATGACACTCATTTTACTCCTGTCAGTTTATTCAGTTGGCAAACAGCTTCCAATAGCAGATAATCCAACATGTAGTAACAGTCACAGGTGTTAATAATGCCACATTACATGAGGTTTTATCAGTCTGAGGAACCTAGAATATGAAATGTGGCTCAGACACTTCTGGCTTGGTACAACGTGGGTCTTAAATTTATAGCATTGGACATAATCTCTGTTATAATAAAGCTGTGGACACCAGTGAAACTAATCTGGGAATCTGGCAATATCACAACAATAAAAACAAAGACAATACAACTTCAAATATATCATCGAAACCACTACATGTGGAGGTTAAACTAAACAGTGGACAGTTCAGATCATTTACTTTTGGTTTCTCTTAGATGTATCTGGGTAACATTGGCCAAGTTTTAATTAATCCCGTTAACTGCTCATTTTGGATCAGAAGCAACAGAATGACCATTAAACTAAAAAAGAATTCTCAACACAAGATCCACTGCTTTAATATGAGTATTTCCCATGAGTACAATTTCTAGAAAAAAACAAAACAAAATGTGAGCCACCCCTTTAACTATGTCTTCATTCAATTCATTTTATTTCATTTTTATAGCGCTCAATTAGTTCACTACAGACCTCCATTAAAGAGGTACACATGCAACAAAACCTTTATGAACCTGATTACTCATAAAAGTTGAACTCTGAGTTTCATCTAAATCTCAATTCTAGACACAGTCTAACAAAACAAATAACCACAACCTTCAGTGTTTTTCATGTATTTATGACATACTGACAGATCAGTCACAGAACAGGTTGGAAAAGGAAGTCAGGGAGAAAGTAAGAAAGGGAACTCTTGAATTTGATGAACTTGTAGGAATTTTTAAACCAATATAGCCCAACAAGATGGTTTCAATTGATCAGTATTTCTGGGATGTCTCCAGGTCACGTCGCAGCGTCTCCACTGAGGGAAAGCATGAATTTATTCCTTTTCAGCCTTCCTGTTACTGATTTACTGCTCTACTTTAGGTCACTGTCCTGTTGCATCACCGAGCCTCTTCTAAGATTCATGCTCTGGACTGCTGCTCTGACAATGAATCCATTGTTCCCTCTGTGACTGCAGGGCATAAACTCCCCGAGGAAGCAAAGTAACCCCAAACCACCATGGTTCCTCCACCAGGTTTACAGTTGGGATGAGGTTCTGATGCTGGTCTGCAGTGCCCAGTTTTCATCCAAACATAAATGGTGCATTTTTACCAAAAAGTTCTTCTTGTGTCTCAGTTGTCCAAAGCTTTGCTCCACAAATGTTGCAGAACATCAAGGGGGTCTGTGCAAACTTCACAGATGTCACAATGTGTTTTTATTTTATTTTGTGTGCTGTTTTTATATTAACATTATTTCTATTCAGTGTTTCTGATACGTGCACTACAGAGGGTTTCAGTGAGGTGTAGGAGATTCCTGCTGTTTCCCCTGGTTTCTCTCTCACCTCTTTCAGGATTCAAATTGTGGTCTTGGTGTAGTTTTTGCAGGAAGCCCTCTCCTTGGGAGATTTTCTCCCACTCTAGACAGGTTTCTTTAATTGTAGCTTGATGAACACTGAAACCATTGAACCTGAATTCCCTCCAGCTTTGCAGCTGTTTTTCTAATGTCCTGTGAGAGTTGTTGTGCTCAAGGCATGGCACATATACAAACCAGTTTACCTTGAGAATAGCAGACCTCACCAGGAATCAGACTTTATATGCCTCTGTTTACTGGTAAGGGTCCCTCTGAAACTTTTAATCTAATTGAGTCAGTTTTGGTTATTATTTTTTTAACATACAGTCTCTTTAGTCACTTTAGATGTATATCTTGCATCTATCGCCCAGTACCATCGGGGGAGGTGTCTGATTGATGCAAGACGATAACAAACATGCAACCAGAGCCATAAAGAAAACAGAAGAATAAGGAGTCTTCCAACAGATGGTGCGCCCCCTACAGGGCTCTGAGGTCAACATCACGAGTCAGTCTGGAAACATCTGATCAGACAGAAGACCTGTGGCCTGTGCTCCTTACAGTCTGTTTGTTTCTATAGTTACATCCTAAAACTCTTTTCCATTCAAAAAGAACAACTGTATTTTAAATTGAGACATTAAAAGGTGCAAAAAAAAAAACAACAAAAAAAAAACACGGTAAGCAGCAGGAGTGGAGCAAAAACATGACTCAGCAACTCTTGGGGAAAACACAGACACCAATAGAAACCAATGTTTATGCATGAAACCCTCTGATATACTCTGTATTCATAGACAGACACATTTCCATACACAGCAGGCTCTGCAATCAGGCTGAGATCCTATCAGGCAGGCCACATCTGGGAGCATCTGACTGCACCGTGACGGGATCCGAGGTGTATATCTCATTTTAACAGCTTGTTCAGAAATGAAAACATCTGCCCATCAGTGAAAAACAGCAGATAATCATTCAATCACAGATAACTTTGGCTCCAAATTCCATAAGCTGTTTTCTGATTGTAATGGGGACAAAGTTTAGACAATGAGAACACAAAATTAAAAGCAGGTGTACAGGATAACGTTATCTGGATGGCTGTGTAGGTTCAGGCTTAATGTTTTATTGCCAGGTATAAATGTGGTAGGAGAGAGGACAGAAAGAATGAGAAAGGAGGTGTGAAAATAACAGAGAGGAAGTGCCAACTCTCTCTAAGCAGTGTAATGACAGAGGAGTCGTGACTGGTGTGTAGTTATTATTAAAACGCTCCCAGTCTGTAGTCAGAATCACTGGGATGAAGACTCGGAGATGTTTGACAAGTTAGAGTCTATTACAGCAAGAAGTGGATGTGTGGGTAAGAGAGAGAGGGAGAGACACAGAGAGTTGCCAAGGACAAGTTGTCATCATCAGTACAATGTAGGAGGGAGCTAGACTGACTATTGATTGGATCCTCAGGGAGGGTCTCGGCTGCTTTCACTGCATGTGTGGAGTGTTTCCGTGTGTGGGTTTTATTATGTGTAGGTGTGGAAGCAAAGAGAAGAGACTGTATAGAGTAACCTGTCTGCATGCTTTGAGAGGGATGTGAGAATGAATGAAGCTAGTGTAGGTAGCAGCTTCAAACCAACCGGTGTGTGTGTTCAGGAATTTAGCACTGCTTCCTGTTCCTACCACCACCTTCTATCCTCCATCTCTGTGTGTGAAGGGGGTGCCTTGGATGAGAAGAGTGAGGAACCAGTTTCTGTCAGTTTACGCACACACAAAGTGAGCTGCTAAATAAAATAGCAGATCTATGAGGCTCTGCACCACTGAGCTGGCACCAAGCACACAACAACCACACATTATCCCCCACCTGAACACACGCACGCACGCACGCACGCACGCACGCACGCACGCACGCACGCACGCACGCACGCACGCACGCACACACACACACACACGTCACGTAATTAATAAATGCTAAATATTGGTTCCATCAGGTGTCTAGTGTGATTTTTCTTGGGGCACAGCATTAACTACTGTCAGTGTAAACAGATCAGGTATATTAAATGAAACACTATGTGTGATGAGAAAGTGACCCCACACAATGACTAGCCCTCAGAGAATTATCACCCAACTCCTCACTGTTTTGGTTTTCTGCCAGATTTACTATCAGATTCACTTTCCCTGCTGTCATTGACCCAATACTGCAGCTGCAAACTATTTCCAGTGAACAGCTGCAGCAGCAGTAGCCCTGTGAAGGTGTGCTGAGCAGTAGAGGCTAACACCGACAAACTGTATCATGACTAAAATATTAGGTTGATCAGTAACCAGAGGATCCTCCACAATAACTACACCCCACTCTTTCTCTAATCGTCTGGAACTACAAAGTGAGAAAACTACTAGTCATATTAGCTCTCTCATCAGTGCTTTATAATATAGTGTTCTAGTATAACAGTGTTTATAATCCATGCCTCATGTGCTTTAACAGAGCATCATAAATACTAACTAGCACACATCAAGCAGCAAAGCCCTACCATGTTTCTGCTTTATTAACATTCACATGAAGTAAGCTTTGTTTCACTTCCACTGGCTGTGTGATGAAAGAGAAGAAAATACAAGGTGATACATCCCATAATGATTTACTAGGGACACATGGCCTGACAAACACTCTCATCAGCATGTCATTGAGTCTGCTATTTCCAGTGATTACACATAATAGACTGTGTTCTAAATGAATTTACTGCAGTGAAATTCATCTGTGTGTCTAGCTGGTAATCAGAGTGAAAGAATGAGTGAATGAATGAAATGGAAAGCAGAAACGGGGCTAGGCATTCACACAAATCCTCTCTGGATTACATGTCAGTCTCTCTGACATTTACTAAATAACAGAAATCTGCAAATCAGTGGAAACAAAACACCAAATGATCTCCAAACAACAAAACTAAAATCCACAAGGAGAGCTTCCCCCTTTGGCTAATGTCTTTCAAAAGCAGTAGAGGAAGCGCCCTTAGCTGCCCTCGGGCTTCAAAGTGTCTGTCTCCCAGCTCCCCCATCAGCCTCAGTCCCTGGAGCTCCACCGGCTACCCAACAGAGAATACAGCAACCAACAATCAGCTTCCAGACAAACACAAAGTGGAGAGAACTGGGCTGGATGTGGAGGGTCAGAAATAGAGGGGACGGGACATGAATGCAGGGAAAACAAAAACATAAAAAAAATAAAACCGGCCTTCCTCAATTGCAGTCACACACATGCTTAAACACACACTGTATGCACATGTAAGGACACACAAACAGCCTCACGCAACTAATGAAACAGTCAGACACATTAAAGCAGGTGGGAAATGAGCTATGGATGACTACTACTGAAAAAAGGGCAGCTCTGTGTCAGAGAGGGAATCAGAGGAAAAACTACATGAGAATGCTGGAAATAAAAAACACACAACTGACCAGGACCCATATTTAAATATAGCAGGTGGAGTGACAGAAAGTCCTTCTAGTCAGAACTTGTCAGAACTTTGACACAGTTTGATTCACTCTAAGGCACCATCGCCTGCGACTGTTCATCAATAGGTCTGAAACTTTCAGGCGGTTCTAACTGCTGGACATGTTCTGACAGCAGGAATCCTGTAGAACTTCTTCTAGGGGAGAAAAAAGTCCTTACTCCAGGATAAAGACAACTCAGAGAAGACAACAACTACAAGCACCTTCCTGTTCTCTCCATGTTCCCTCCGAGGAGCAGTCTTCTCTCTAACATCATCAGCTATGTCAAGGTTCCCTGCAGGGCAGGGGTGTCAAACATGTGGCCCATGGGCCAAAACCGGCCCTCCAGAGGGTCCAATCTGGCTTGCTGGAGACTTTGTAAAGTGTAAAAGTTACAGAGAAGACATTAACTGCAGATTGTAAATTAGTAAAACTATAAATTTAAAATAATTTCTAGATCATGACAAGTTGTTTTGATCATAAAGTAAAACACTAGATTCATTGCTCGTTTGTCATTTTATGTCTCATTTGTCTAATATTTTGTCTTATTTTTGTTGTTTTTGGTCTTTTTTTTTGTTTGTCTTTTACCATTTGTGTCACGTTTCTGTGGTTTTGTGTTTCACGGTTTTGTCATTTTTTGTCTCCTCTGTATTTTTTTGTAAGTTTTTTGTCTAATCTTTTGTCACTTTGTTGTTTTGTCTCAACTTTGTCATTTTGTTTCTTGCTATGGTTGTTTGTGCGTCATTTTTGTAATATTTTGTCTTATTTTTGCTGTTTTTAATCTTTTTTTGTCTGATTTTTAGCGCTCGCGTCACGTTGTCGTTTTGTTTCTCATTTTTGTCATTTTGTGTTTCCTTTATGTTTCATTTGTGTTTTTTGTCTCATTTTAGTCATTTTGTGTTTTGCTTTAACCATTGTTTTGTGTATTGTTTTTGTCATTTTGTTTCATGGTTTTGTCGTTCTTTTGCCTCGTTTGTCCATTTTTTTGTCGCTTTGTAACTTTTTTGTCTAATTTTTTGTCAATTTTTTGTTTTGTTTCATGTTGTTTGTCTCATTTTTTGTCATTTTGTTTCTCGCTTTTGTTGTTTGTGTCATTTTTAAAATATTTATCTTGTTTTTGTTGTTCTTTGTCTTTGTTTTAAAGTAAAATCCTCTATGCCTCAGTTCCAGCTAGCTGTGACTAAATGTTGTGTTCCTTTGTAGACACTCTGTGATCTGTAAGTTGTAATGTGTAAATGATAAACTGAGGCTGAATGTTGTTGAAATTTAATTTATTTTTCTTAAGAAATTTCTGATTGTTCACGGTGTTTTGTAAAAAGATATTTCCTTCAATGTGAATATTTTCAGAATGTACTTTTTTGCACTAAAACAAAGGAAACATTAGGAGTTGTAGTTATTTATAGTTTATTATGCTGTGATTTTACTGGTCCGGCCCACTGGAGATCAAACTGGGCTGAATGTGGTCCTTAAACTAAGATGGGTTTGACACTCCTGCTGTAGGGGAACACAACAAACAGTAGAGCTATCCTGGTTCCCTCACTTCTGGTTGGTGCTTTGTTGAACCCAGATTGAAAATGATTGTGTGGCGTTGTGAGTCCGTCAGACCCTGCACCACAATGGAGAAAAAAGGCACTAAACAGTCAATTAGGGAGGTGTTCCTGCAGAAGAAAGACACTTTACTGTGTTCCTGCTGCACTCGGTGGATGGAGAGACACCAAGAAGAATACTCCATCTTCCATTCAGCTTAAACCTACAGATGGCCACTGTTCTGAACAGTATATAGATTTATTATGAGCATCCAAAGAACACCAACTCTGAACTGTTTCCTGTTCATGAATTAATGCACCACTGAGAAGGATGATTATCATATTTATTGACCAGATTCATCACAGCTGCACACGCCTCCACTCCAACGATAACAAACACAGCAGGATGATATTTGTGCTTCACTTTTTTGAGGTTTTATATCAAGGAGAAAGTATTACTCAATAAGTTTATCATCTAAATAACAGCCCACATGTAAAATATCCAAAATGTAAATGTTCATTAAAAGAAACTGCTTCCAAACTAGATAGACTGATGTATGAATGAGGAATTTCTCTGCTTCATTGAGCTGTCTGCTTTATCGTTGCTGTAAAAACTATCGAGGGCCATTTTCTTCAACTTGTATTTTGAGCTTTAGATTTCCATGGAGCCTCATCTAGCAGCTAAATGATTTCTGGCATCATTATTTTCACCATAACTTGAAAACTCCTCCTCTGGTATTATATATATAAATAATCTGACATTTACGCCCAGCGCCGCGTTCGACAGCCTTTGAGAACACACCAAATTCAATTTCAGATCGAGTATACCAGAGCCCTGAGATTGACGGAGAGACAAGGAAAGCTGGGACTCGCTCATGGCCAGCAGCGATACTTCATCATCCACCCACCGAAGCTTTTTAGTGATGGGTGGGGTGTGTGTGCGTGTGTGTGTGTGCAATGTAGTGAGGGGATACAATTTAAGGCTGAAGGAAGTGAGTCCTGATTTATTTGTCCAGACCTGCTGATTGCTGCGTTCAAGGGCATTGGCTGTAAAGGTGATGGATGGGGATTGTTTGTGCTTCCTCTCTTTCTTCCTCTCCATGATCAGACACTCATTGAGACCGCCAACACAACTTTTCCCATGGGCAAAAAAAAAAGAAAAAAGGTGGACTGGACAATAAAAAAAAAGCAATTTGTCTTGGAAATAATTACTGATTTATTTTACCACACTACAGTCCACTGTGGAGGTTGTTTGCTCTGCTTCAGCTGGGACGGGAAAAAATACATTTATGGAATTACAGAACAATAGTCCTGTAAACAGCTCTCTAAAATATTCATGTGTGTAAATACAGTAACACACACACACACACACACACACACACACACACACACACACACACACACACACCCTATCAGCCTCATGAGGTTGGGCTCAGGTGAGTAACAATAAAAGTTAAAAACAACACACATTTCCCTGATGAAAGGTCTAAACTGGTTACAGTAAAACACACCGGGCTCCATCTATTGGACAGTCAATGTGTTCTAAAAAGATTATTATTACTACTTCACCCTCACTTCCTCTGTCTTTGTCTAACTGTTAGAGAAATGCGTCCCGTCAGCTGCAGGATGAAAGCTGATCTGTTTGTCTGTAGTCATGTTGTTGTGTTCAAGCCGACTGGAGAAATGCTGTAGCTGTGTTTTAAACGCATCATAAAACTGTCAGGAACGTATTTTTACAGTTGTGTTCTAATTATGTAGTTGTTTTTATGTTTTATTTAAGCAGAGCTGAGGAGCTACCGGAGGCTTATTTTAACAGCAGATATTAGAACTGGAAGAGGCTGAGATGTTCTAACCTTTTAGTATCTGCTATTGATCAGACTGGGAGGAGACATTTTATTCTCATGAAACTAAACCCTCCGAACCCCAAAAGCATGTAGCGTGTCTGACAGGCATGCAATGTGTTTTTGTATTTTTTATTGCTGAAAGCTTGGATCTGTGAAAGCAGAGAGTGCAGATTCTCCAGCAGCCAATGAACTGATGATGAGGGGAATGCAGGTCTGTCAGGAAAATGAACAAACTTTCACCAAAATCACTTCTTCATTATACTTTAAAAAAAAAAAAAAAAAAGATCACCAGAAACAAATGGTTTGCAGCAGATTCTATAAGAAAAATAATAAATTCTGGACTTCTCAGCACAGCGAAGAAGCCATGACTAACTCACTAACCTATGAGTTGTGTTCCAGATATTCAGCTGAGCCTGACTTCCCAGTACTGGTGGCACATTTGGACACTTGGAGAAATGCTCTACATGTTGAATTCCATTATTTTTGGTAAACCTTTTATTTTTTATGATTTATAGCATTGCAACTGTGTTATACTGGACAGAATATATTTTCTCTACTTGTAGCTATGGCCCACAGTGTGTATAAATGTGACAGGATCTCCTCAGGGTGACGTCCCTCTCTCCTGCATCCAATCATCTGATGGTGGCCTGATGACCCTGGATCCGATGGTTTTTCTGTTTAAGATCTGTACATGAAATGCTATAAGATTATGAAAGTGTGATTTGGTGCTATATATATAAAATAACTGAATTGGAAAAACCCTGAATTGGAGATCCTCCCATCACCTACATTTCTATTCCTTTCACACTCCATCCCTCCAGTTTACAAAGCAGGCTTTCTATTATAAATGTTTTCCTGAAGCTCAAATCCAGATCAGATGATAACATCATCATGTTATCTGGAAACATGAGCGCTATTTTTCAGATGTGATTACTTTTACAGCTCAATCCATAGCGTAATATATTATAGTATTTTCACCAGCTCAGTAGTATTCCTCCTCATGAAACTGATGCAGTCCTCCTGTATCAATTATTCAAATTTAATGTTGAATATTACAGCACGGCTTGCCCTGAGACTACATATCTGGTACAATAAATGTGCCATGCATGGTTAAACCAGTAATAAACAAGGTAAATAACATAAACTCCAGTCATGGATTTCACCGTGAAGTCATGTTACTAAGTATCAAACCAACACAGTCGATGGACACTTCTACACATATTGCCCAGAAACATACGTCAGCTAATGTGTGCACGTGAGGTCAATGTCCACTCCGCCCAGTCTTAGTGTGTGAATCGTATAAACAAAGTATTGATGAACCAGAGAGACCCAGGGTCCCGTTGCACTCTATCTGCTTCTGCACGCACATCCTCTGTCAATAACACACATGCGCACATTAAAACAAACATTAAAACACACACATAACACACACGAACAATGTATGCATCTGATGGTTGAAAGTGTTTATGTCTCCGCCAGTTAGCTTTTCTCACCAAAAGAAACTCTCCTTAATGAAATCCCTGTAATCAAGTGATGTTAGGGATAAGAGAGGTCCAGCAGAGCAGCATCTGCCAGCATTCTACAGAAAGGGAAATATTAATAAGCTAGGACAATCTACTGCATTTCCCTTCTTCTCCTTCCATTTTTACCCCTTGTGTCTCCCCCCTCACCCTCTTTCTTCTTTCCAGAGAGGCAGATCTCCAGTGTTTACAGAGCAGCTGAGCTTAAATGGCAACATTTGAAGAACATCAGCAGCTGCCCAGCGCTCAAGTCAATCTCACGTGTATGCTGTCATGCACACACAAACACACAAACACAGGAACTAAAACATGTGGAGCTGGGAGACACTCTGTTTACCTGACTGAGTGTCCCGCTTCACACTGTTCTATTAGTATTACCCTAGAAGAGGAGGAGAGGAGAGGAGAGGAGAGGAAGAGAGAGGAGAGGAGAGGAGGAGAGAGAGAGGAGAAGGAGAGAGGAGAGGAGGAGATGAGAGGAGAGGAGGAAAAGGAGGAGAGAGGAGAGGAGAGGAGAGGAGAGGGGAAGAGAGGAGGAGAGAGGAGAGGAGAGGAGAGGAGAGGAGAGGAAAGGAGAGGAGAGGAGAGGAGAGGAGAGGAGAGGAGAGGAGAGGAGAGGAGAGGAGAGGAGAGGAGGAGGAGGATGAGGAGGAGGAGCAGGAGGAGATGAGGAGGTAAGAACATGAACAGAGAATAGAGTTGGGTTCAGTGAACTTTTGGACCTGATGTTCCCAGAAGCCTCAGTGCAGATGTGTTGTCTCTGCTGGTCGGAGGCCAAAAACATGGAACCAAATGAGCCCCCCCAGCATGTTACGACTTTGTGTGTGATGATAAGATTTTGTCATACAATCAGTGCAGCGCTATGATGCATATTCAGTGTCCCTTATTTTTTATCCTCAGCCCACTCCCTGACTTGATTATTAGCACATAAAACTTAGATTTAGCTCAGCATTTTAAATCCAAATAGCATACACCTACTACTAGTAGTTAATATAGTACAGTCTATGATCTATACAGTGTAGTAACTGAAAATCCTCCTGAGATAATCTCTCCTCGCACTGCAGGCCAGCCAACAACTGGCACACGAAAACTGTGTTCATGGCAAATAATTAAAAGCGATTAAATACCCTTAAAATGTAAACAATTAACAAATAATTTATAAAAAATAAATGCTGAGAATTATAGGTGGCTTTTGTAGAATGATAAATTTTAATGCAGTCAGAAGCAAAACAAAAGTGAAATGCAATGAAAAGAGTGAGAGAAAGTGTCCTTGGTTCACTACAGTAACGGGAGTTAAACGGGTATTCACCATCTCCAGAGCACAAAGGAAGACTCTCCTTGGTGTTTAAATGACAAACTGATGAATTCATGTCAGAAAAAAAATGCAGGTGAATGATTTATTGTAGAAAACAGTCGAGGCAGGAAACAATAGTTAGTTCCAACCCCAGTGTTTACAGTTGATTGAGACATTAAAGCATTCCTTTACTGCCTGATGAGATCTAGAGTCTGATTCTAAAGTCAGCCATCACAACCGGGATGTTCTTATCCAAAAAAAACAGCCTCAGTTCCTGGATATTTACACGACAAGCAGCGCCTGTGATGAGGTCAGGGGTCACATGTAGCGGCTCAGTCTGCTGATGACAGTAAATTCATAAAGAACACATGTAGCGTCCTGATTACTCAGCCTGACAGTCTGAGGCCTCCTTCACACTCTCATTTTCTGATGGTGTAATCTCCCTGGAACACACACACGCACGCACACACACACGCACACACACACACACACACACACGCACACACACACACACACACACACACACACACACACACACTCTGCTCCCCCACTCACCTCCTGAGCCACGAGGGATGAGATGCGGACGGCCCTTCGGACCCTGGCATTCCTCCCCCCCTCCTGGGGGAGGCTGTCTCGCCCACTCAGCGATATCTCGCTCATCTGGTCGGCCCAGGAGCCCCGGCCCACCTCCCGCCGGGCGTCCCCCATCCCACCCCAGCTTCCCCCCCGCACCCGCCCGCCATCCGCACTCCCCCGTCCTGCCACACCGTCGGCCGTCCTCCCCCCTCCGCTCTCCCCCAGAGAGGGAAAGGGCGAAGGCGGCACCACAGTTGGCACAGTCGGCACCGTCACCGTGCCCCCGAGGCCTCTTTGTGTCCTCCTCCACCTCCTCTCCTCTCCCCCCTGCCCTGCTGTCACTGGTCGGCCCCCAACGCTCCGGCAGCAACAAAGAGTTTTGGCTCCTGGTTTAGTCCCTCAGCCTGCTACTCTGGTGTCACTGTGGCTTCCTCTCCTTTTGTTCCTGGCTCTCCTTCTCCTGGTCCGTCTTTCATTCTGTCTCTGTGTCTGACTCGGGGAGTCTCTGGGGGCTGGTGGAAGAACAGAGCTTGTATCAGATCCACAGCTGTAGCCAGTCTGACTGAGCAAACAGCCAAACTGCTGCTGCTGCTGTTGAGACTTCCCTCCGCTCAGCCCTCCCTGCCTCTCTCTCTGTTCAGCTCTCTCACTCCTCCTCTACACACCATCTCTCTCTCTCTCTCCTAACTGAACTCACTCTTTATCCAGGATTTCTTTCTGTTCTCTCTTTCAATACACCTGATCTCTCTCTCCCTTCCCAGCATTGCTGTGTTCTGCTGCTTTGCTTCTTTCTCTCTTATTTAATGTCCAATCTCTGTCATATCCATCTCAATTTCCTTAAACTCTGTCTCTTACCACCTCTATTTTCCTCTTTACTAAATAAATAGATTGGCAGGTTTCCCCTTTCCTTGTCTGTCCCTTATTCTGTTTTCTACCTATTTCAGTTTTTATTTCCTAATGGGTAAGAGCAGGTCCATGTTGCTGGCTATTTAAATAATACTAGCTCAGCTACAGTAAGTCTATAAAACTGTGACATTTCATGTACTGTTGGCTGCATATCCACTAAAACTCAGCAGAATGAGTGCTGTGTACAAAAACATAAAAACTACATAACAGAAGAACTTTTATTTTATATTTTGACCCCTGAGATGACCATTAAAACTCTATGCAAAGTAAACTGTGTTTGCATCAGCAGTAAGAGCAGAAAATGTTGACAAAAAATTAGATTTAGCAGCACATGAACAGCTGACAAAAGTGGCATTTTTAGAAAGTCAGGGCCAAAAAAAGAAGAATACTTGTCTGTTCCTTCTTTAAATGATTTTTTTAACTTTACTTTGTCGCTCTGTCCCCCTTCCTCCCTCCATCCTCCCTCCATCCTCCCTCCATCCTCCCTCCATTCTTTTTAAATCTCAGCCTCTGCCAGGACTAATTGCAGCACTACGTAATGAACTCCATTCCTCCCTCTGTCCATCCAGTCACCCCTCACAAACTCTTAGCATCCTCCTCTCTCACCCTCCCTCACCCTCTCTCTCCCCTTCTCCATCCTCTCATCCCCTTCTGTTCGCCTCTCATTACTGAGCATGCAGCTGGATAAGTGTGTGTTTGTGTGTATTTTACGCTGTCCACCAGGATTGTGCTACCACAGCTTTTTGTGTCTGTGTGTCACTTTCCATGCGCTTCACTTTTTCTCTCTCAGTTTCCATTGCACCTCAGCAGCTTTACTGCAAAAGCTTTCTAAGAAAGACGTGTAATCTAAGCAATTTAGAAAATGTCAGATTTCTGAACCACTCTTTATTTCTAATTAGCATTTTTCAATTTCCCATCTTTCCTATAGTCCAAGCACCATCAATAAAAAGAGAGATTTTGGACACACTTCACATTTGGATTATGAATCTCAGCCTTTAATCATTTTGGGATCTCTATAATGCATTGCTTTACATTTTGGGTTTGTTAGCATAAAGTAGCAGTATCTACCATCTCTTAAATATTGTCTAAACAGCAGCCAGACAGTCCAGGCTACACCCTCCTACAACCACACAAACACTGATTGGAAGAACGCAGCATCTCATTAGGAAACTTTCACTCATGTTATAAAGAAAGTTAACCAAAATGTGATCCTTGAAACATTCCAGGAGTGATTAAAATACATTGCTGCTAAATCTGTCTCTATTTAAGATCTACATCAGTTACTTTAAAGGTTAGCTTTTTACAGTTTCCATTGAGTGGTAGTTGAGCTCTCCTGATTTGCAAAAAGCAGTCTAAACTTCAACTGTATTCAATTAGGAAGGAGGCGCCCTATCTTTCAAAACGCATCGCAACGCTTCCCTTCACATCCACCATCTATGTGCACGACTGCTCACACAGACAATGGATGGTTCAGACATGAACCATGAGGATAATGGATGGTTTAAGACATGAAACATAAGAAAAATGGACAGGATCTGTGGGTTAAAGCGCTCCATTCTGCCCTACCATGTCCTCATGTGCACTCTGTGGTTCCTTAAAACTGGAAGTCTTGTCTGTTAGTGAGGAAATGTGTTTCTTTCAAAGATAAATGAAAATCCAATTTAGTCCATCCATCCATCATCTACACACCGCTTAATCCTCAACAGGGTCATGGGGGGCTGGAGTCTATCCCAGCTGATTTAGGGTGAAGGCAGGGGACACCTGGACAGGTAACACTCTATGCATGTTAGTTGTACAGGAATTTCATTTTTCAGAGACGGGTTCTGATTCATTATGAACAACAAATGGCCATCAGCAAAGCCTGCAAAACAGGGATCAGAGAGGTCATCAGTTATCTTAAAGAGTTTACATTGCATGTCAGCACGAGGGCTCTTCTGAAGGTTCTCAGAGCTCTGACACCTCCTCAGAAGCTCCTCTGCAGCTCAGCCTCTGACCTCCTTTATGGAAACAGTGAGAAGAGGATTTTCCTCCAGAGATTTTAATAATGATTTCTTAAATGATTAAATACCACCTGCTCCTTTGTGAGCTTCATGGCCCAGAGGGTCCGTCAGACCACCTCTGCAGAAATCAGACCGTCCTAATAAGAACACCTGCTATGAGGAAACAATATACATAAAATACCTTCTTAATGGAAAATATGATTACAGCTCTGACCACAGCCATTCTCATGCAAACCATAAACACAATCAGCAGGATTTCTGAAAAGGCATATGACAGAAATCAGAAGTGAGTTAAATGATCATAGCTCACTGACGTCATATCAGTCTTTGTGCTATTTGCCATGCTTCATATTGATCTGTTGTGAGCTTATTTCTCTGATGGTAGGTTATGATTCATACCAATGACGCTGGCTTCTACTGACCTACTTTGTGCGTGTGGAGCTGTGTGGGTATATTTGTGTGCATAAATATGTGTGTGTGTATGTGAGTCAGGCAGTAAAATGCTGTTTCTCTTTGAAAAACCTACAATGAATGGAGGAGTGGGTGCCAAACTGAATAGCGGTGCATTAAGTTTTTGGACGACGCAGCCAAAAAAGGCTAAAAAAAACTGCACTGGCCTGGAAATATGCCTTGATGAATTGTACTGAGAATAGTCTGCTTTATGAGACTCATTACCAAACCAAAACTGTTTCAGGCAGAGCTGTCTGTGAGACTCTGACGAGTCCTGGTAATTATCCACAGTGAGCAGTACTCAGGGACCACAGAGCTCCTACCATAGAGGGCTTACAAGAGCATGTACATGGTGTAACACACATATATGTTGACTTTTCTGATGTTCTTTCATCGTACATGTTAGCAGGAAAATCAAAACTAATAACTCTGGGAGTCTTGTTTGCTACTGAAACCAAGATTCACTTAAAATCAGCAACCAAACGTATGAGCTTTGCTGCTCATTTCCTAGAGTACATCATATATATTCAGCAGAATGAAGCTGCTCATTAAAACTTTCAGAGCTGGGCTGATTTTAATACGTATGAGGCTGACGTGGCCTGGATGGTAGAGCAGGTTGTCCACCAATCATTGATCGATCTCTGGTCCTCACATGTCCCTGGGTAAGACGCTGAACACCAAGTTGTTCCCAACGGCAACCTTCACAGCAGCTCTGCCATGGTTGGTACATTAGTGTGTGTATAAATGAGAAACGCATTGCAGCACCTAAGGTTAAAAAAGTGCTACGTAAGTCTGGAACACATGGGACTTTCATTTTCAGCAGATATTTAGGAGAGCGAAGGTGGAACTTACAGTGGGATCCCATTATACCTGTCTGCAATCCGAGGGCCAAACAATGGTGGAAAAAACTGACAATGCCATACATTATTTTTATGCAATATATATTGCAATTTGAAAAAAAAAGTCACCAGATGACTTGAATAAATATTATTCCTTAAGAACGACTGAGGCAATTTTGCGTAACTGCATCAAAAATAAAAAATATGGTCAAAAATGCCGAAAAGCCCCATTTGAAGCTTTTTTGCACCTTTGGTGTAACATTTGGCAAAGGCTTTAAAAGTCCTTCTGTTGCTTTAGATGACATTCAGATAAGCCTTTGCACTTGTCAAACAGTTTGGTGGTGCTCAGTTAAATGATCAAACAAAGGAATCGTGCTGCCTCATGTTGGGAAAATAATTCCAAAACGCTGACAACAGAGCAGCTGTTTTTGGTCAACATCATCCTTTTGTAGATAAAATATTTCCATGCAGCTCAGGTTGCACCACTTTTATAAACAAATATTTCATTTTAGTGTTTTTGTCCCGTTCTTTGTTCATTTTGCTCAAAAAACTCAATGTCTTGCAAATAAAGTCAGAATTAAAAAAAAAATGTATCCAAGAACCCTTAAATCACAGTAAATCATGTTCTATTGATTTCTTTTTTAAACAAAATCATAGCCTGATGTGTTAGAGTTTATTTGTACTGCGCATCAGCACATTGTAACGTCAATGCTGAAACCATATATTGTGCTGCCTTAATGCTACCTACCACATAACAACTGCAAATGCCAAGTTCTGGGCTATAATTGACGGTTTAGACGGCCACCATGTTGGATGCAGGAGCAACTACCTGAGAGACTTTGACAAGAAACTGTTATGGCCATATGAATGGGCCTGCTGCTAACATCTTGGCTCCGGAAACACAGGGCACCTTCAGAGGTCTCCTGTTGTCTGGGCCTTATGATGTTTTGGTGGCATGTGAAGGACCAACAGCATATTAGACAGGGACAGTCGATATGTTTGGCTCATGATGGATACAGGCTTAAACGAAGTGGACGTTATTACCTTCACTTATGCTTCTTTTCATGATTAATAGGGGTATTGTTTGAAAGCATAACAAGTTGTTCACAAAGTTCTCATGAACTTCATGAGTACATAGAACTCTGTTGTTTATGCCTTTAAGCCAAACGCCCTGCTGGTCCATCCAGCCTGACAGCTCATCCTTCCCTCAGTCTGAATGGATCTCTGTCTCTTTCATCTGGGAGGCTTCATAAATAATAAACGCAGCAGCATTGCAGACCTATATGCCAACACAGGGTGGCTGCTTTGACGGATGAGGCAAAGTGTGACCCTTACTGCCTTTGTAGATATGAAGTGTAGCACTGAAGTAAAGAAAAGACCTTGACTGAGGATCACTCAATGCACTGAAAAACAAATCTGAGCTGACGTTTGACCCTGCTGCTCTTGTGATGCTTTGTTTTTATGGAAACCAAATACTGCTGGTGTGTAGCTCATGTTCAAAACGGCACCTCATGGCTCCTCACCATTTCTGTATTTTCCTTCCTCATTGCTGACTATTTACTATCTAAACAAAACCATATCTAGATGATAAAATGAAGTTCGTTTCTCACACTGTAATCCAAAGCGTATCCAACTAAAGGCATGATGGTGCTATTTCTGACCACACATGAGACTGCTGGTCCTCCTCATTCATTTCAGGGAGAGTCCAGAGGCATGGACTTTGATATCCAAGCAGCAGTCATTTCAGTGTGATGAAGACAGGGAGCTGCATGGATGAAAACAGCCAAGAGATATTTGTAGAAGTAAAGACTCTAATTCCATAAAGGGAGCTGAAATCTGTTTGGCCATGAGTGTTGACCACTGTAGCAAAATGAAGTTTAGATGATCTTTAAAGTACATTTGTGAACACCCTCAGTTAATGTGAGATGTAACAATGAGCCGGCTGCCTACCTTTCTTCCTCCTCCATTCAGTCATAATAGGCCCACAGACATAATTTATCATCTGAATTATGCACTTCTCTTCATCACCTCCATCCTTCCATCTCTCTCTTTCTTCCCCTCCACCAAACCCGGGGCGACGGCAGCTCTTTTGTTCTCATACAGGTTGCCCGGTGGAATAAATTCATCTTTAATCACAGAGATTATGGTGGCTCCCTTCTCTCCATTTCCATTACCATGCTCAGATGCCTCCCAGTCATCAGTCTTCCGCAGGGCGGAGACAGAGAGCAGACTTATTAGCTATCATAACACTATCTTGGCAAAATTAGAATAAAGTGCAATAGCTGAAGTGGCCGAATCAGAAGCGTATCAGAGAGGATTGAATCAATCTTGAAACGGATGAGAGGACTTCCACCAGATGTCCTCCAGATAGAGCATTCATACAGACACCCATCAGCCACAGCTTTAAAACAACAACAGGTGAAGTGAAAAACATTGATCATCTTGTTGTAATGTAACGTTCTGCTGGGAAACCTTGGGTCCTGACAGTCATGTTACTGTGTTACTGTGATACATTTCACCAATCACTGCTGTAACCAACAACAGCACCCCCCAGAGGCAGCAGCCTGCTCCAGCGGCACCCCACCAGGTCACTGTAACTGCTCAGGACTGGCTCCAGGAACACAACAAAGAGTCCAGAGCTTTAATCCCACCTTTAAACTCATCAATCGAACAAGCTGGATCCATAGAGGGCCCACCTCCCAACCCACAGGACACCAACAACAGGACCCGCTGATAGCATACACAGTATTAGTGGGGTTACTGTGGCTGGTCGGTGTACAATGGAGACCGTGAGACGTTTTTCTCAAGCTACAGTTAGATCCTCTGTCAATGTTCAGTGATGAGCTTTAATTTCTGATTGGTCGTTTGCTGTCTAACTCAAATGGCATTAATCTTTACTGATACATCCATCATACACATATAACAAGTGACATTCTTTAATTTTGATATTGCAATGAGTCCACATTCATCCACATTGTCAATAGGAAACCTTTGAGGAATGACCCTAATTCTTTACTAAAAAAACTCCAAGATATGCTGGAAATGGCTCAGAGGCCCGACTGATTCAGCTGGGCAGCAGGAAGCAATTATTTTTCAGGATATGAGTTTTATCGGAATAGGTAAACACTTGGGTAATCAGCCTTTCAATTTCATACTAAATCTGGACTTCTGCAGAGCCCAACTTCTGTTATCAAAAGGGAAGAAATGCAAAAAATGAAAAAGCACTGCAAAGATACATGAAGTGAAAGTTTTGAATCCTGTTCTAGCTGTGTCAGGACAGGTAGTTCAGGTGTTGAAGCACCTATACAACCCAACATCTAGAGAAAAAGCAAAAATTTTATGTTTATTGCACAACGTAATTTATAGTCACCATCACAAACTCCCTCCACATTTAGCATGACATACCCTCATGCACACCTTCAAGGAGCCGCATGATGAAAACAGTCTCCTTCTGGAACACATTAGTTCAAACGTGTAATGCTCACCTGTCCCGGAGGTGTTCAGAGGCCAGCAGTCCATTCAGAATGCCCTCATGGGTTTTATTTTAAACAGAGAAAAGGCTCAGCAAATTTCGGATACTACCATCGTTTCGGTGATATCCGAATATTAATTTTGAGATCCAAATATTCAGATCATCCCCCACCGGACGATTGGATTATTTGGCTCGTCCGTTCGTCTTTGTCCCCAGTGTCATCCAATGAGGATACAACTTTCTCAATTGCAGTCGCTTTATTGCTGTTCTTGACTTTTACAGTGACAAAAATGTGTCCTGATCCTTCTTTATGAAAATACAGCTATAGGCGGGTGACAGAACAAAGGAAATACCAACAATAAGGGTCTTGGTAAGGTTTTGGGCATCACATGCCACCAGAACAGCTCGAGTGCACATTGACACTGATTCTCCAAGTCTCTGGCACTACGAGAGATGTGTAACACCACCCTTCCAAAAGATACTCACTGTTCTGGTGTTAGTATGATGGTGGGGGAGAGAACTATGGAACACATTCATCCAAAATCTCCTATTAATGGTAAGATGTGACACTTGAGATGTAGTGTATGTGATTAATATCAGTATTAGTGACCCCTCAGGCCCTATGGATGGGGTCATCCCACCAGGGTAGACAAGTTTGATCATAGGGTAAAGGTGATCACTCACAACAACTGTGCTGCAGACATTCCTTCCACTAAGGGGGCAAGTCGACAGCAAATTACCCCTCTCAGAGCCACCAGATCAAGTCATTGTAGAGCTTAAGGGTTCAGGTTTTTCCTTTGATTTGTAACAAGTCTGTCTGTGAGATCAGGGTCTCACATGATAAGAAGCTAAACAGAGAGCTTCTCTAAGCTGTTATCCATCTGTTTGATAAATTATACAAAGCAGTCAAATATCCACAGTCTTCAGAGATATTGATTAGCTCAGACTTAGCAGCTCAAGATCAATTCAAAGAGCTCATTATACTTAAATAATAACACTGTAAGAACTCATGGATGGGACTAAAGCTGAAGGTATGCTCAAAATCTAGCTCTAATGACATGACATCCCACTGCTTCAAAACACAAAATGTTAAAATAGAGACAGTGAGGAGATACAGCAACTGGAAGACAGTGTTACTATGACTGTTAGGTTGTGTACATGAAGAGTGACAGAAATAGTGGTGCCAGTAAAAACAGACAGAGCCTTCTTTCTCACTCTCTCACCTGGTCAGTCATTGTGTGAGAAAAGCATAATGCTGGATGTAAATTCTGACAACAATGAGCTACAGAAATTGCTGGGCAAAGCACTGTTCACACTGAAAATGTAGGGAACGGGTGAGGATCTTACGAGTTATCTGACAATCCAGGAGGCACTTTGAAGGCTACTGCCATAATTCACCAAGTACTCAAGCTTCACGTATTCACTGCAAGAACACATAAAGATGAGTTGTGTGAACATTTTCTACAGTCCTAATTCATCTTAGAGTGTTCCAGCTGCTCTGGCATCAGGTTGTACATTATACTTGGCTTCAGAAGGAAAACCTCATACCTGGCATTTAGTCTAACTGCCATGGACACTGGATTCCCGGCAGAGACCGTGATGGGATGTTTCAGTCCGCATAAAGAGGTAAATTTCTCCCATTCTCTGTCTTTGTGTCTCTCTGGCAGTTGTCAGCAGCCAGTTGTTGCCACAACGCTGCTGTTCCCCTACACAATGGAGCAGGTAGCCATATTTAATTAGCTCCAGGGGTTGATTTACACAAACACAATGGACACATCAGTTACCGCCTTGTTGGCTTGTCAGTGGTCCCCAGGGTGGAGGCTGCTAGTATCATGACAAATGACGTGCAGATACTGCTGCAATGACAGCTATCACACAGGTGTGTGTGTGTGTGTGCATATGTGTGTGTGTGTGTGTGTGTGTGTGTGTGTGTGTGTGTGTGTGTGTGTGTGTGTGTGTGTGTGTGTGTGTGCCTGTACATGCAGCAGTTAGGCAGACAGTGTGTATATGTGTGTTGCTGTAGCTGTGTGCCATCCCAGCATGCTTGTGTGTATTTTATGGTGCTACATGTCAAGGGCCAGACATGACAGGTGTATAAATGTGCAGGTGTTTTGTTGGACAGGTGCACCAACATCTGGTCCACACATGCCTTGCTGGGTGACCCTCACCAGTGAGCAGCAGTGTTTAACGACAAACAATGGGCTGACATGTCCTGTGCACCATGAATATTCATAATTATATTTCAGTTTATTGATTAAATAATATGTATTCTATTGGTACCATCAAAGAGATGCAATCTGCCTAAGAGGTTTTTATTGTTTTTGATGTCTATATCAGATTTAAATGTAAATCTAGCGTGCTGCTTCCAGAACGGCCAGTAAACTCCACTAATTACAGATGTGATTGGATTTTTATACAAATGACTTGGAAGGACCTTGTGAGGTTAAACCTGTTGGAGGGAGGACTGCCTGGCGTAATTGACTGTGTAAAGAAAATGACTTGGGGTAGAATTTATTTCAGGGTGTCATCAGAGTTTTATGGCACAATTTTCTTTATGGTGTCAGAAGGCACAACTTGTATCGATTAAATGGGAATCTTGTCCTCAAATAACTTGGAACCTCCTTAAATTAGATTTCATCAACAATGCGAGAAGGCCTGGGCACAGACTTAGCAATAGATGGATCTTTTGGAGAGCCGTCTTTATTAGACATAGATCAGTGTCAGACATTAGTGGAGTTGACAGAGGCCCATGTACTCAGCATGGAAGGAGCATTAGGAGTGGAAAATCTGCATCCCTGTTGATCTTGGCTGGACTTAACTTTGATCTTCTCTGCTGAAATGTACAATTAATGTCTAAATCTACATCAACACAAAGTCAACTAACTCACCTCTGTTACCTTAATTTTAATCCCCAAAGCCTCTACAGCTTTGAAAGGCATGATATCGCACAAAAAAATCACTAAAATTCCACCATTTATCAGAACTACACAGAGTAAAAGCATAAAGAATCATTGGATTTTCAACTTTCTGACAGTCCTGAAACTACTCATTCCTTGGAAAACCAAATCTAAGGTTTATCATCAAAATCATTTTATCTTACATGTTGCATTTAAAAAAAGCCACAAATGAAGTTTGCTGAAGATTTTGCAAATATAAATATATAAATATAAAAATAAAATAAATATCAATAAATCAATAAAATGATGCGCTCCTTGTAACAATGAAGCCATTAGTGACCAACAGTTCCATTCTGAAGCTTCTCACCTGAACTGGGCTGTATGGGAGGTTCTGCTTACACAGAACACACAGGAAACATCATGAACACTAGTTAAAATTGCATTTTTTAAGTCATTATGAACAATTTGACTAATTTGGGGCAATTGTTTTGTTATGTTGGACAATTTTTAGTCCAGTTTTGAGTCTCGGCTTATCAGTTGTAAAAAGATGTTCAAACACGCTGAACGTATCTGGCTCGAGAATTTTCTGAAATACCTCAAAAACTGTTCAAAATAAGTTTAAACTGGCTAAAAAGATCAAAGATTTGTATAACACTCGAATTTTTTGAGTCATTACAGACAATTTGGGCTAATCTGGAGAAGTTTTAGTCCAGTTATGTGTCTACAAATGTCTAAAATTAACGGAAATTTATCCAAAATAACACAAGACGTGCCCAAAGTGGCTCAACTGTTATCTACAACACCTCAAAACTGTCCAAATAACTCCAAATGTGTCCAAAATAACTCAAAAACCATCCAAAATTATTTAAAAATATTACAAAATGACTCAAAATGTGTTCAAATTGACCATTTGTGTGTCTATAGTATAGTATTCCCAGGATTGGTAACCTCTGGGAGCACAATGTTGTACATGTTTATAGTTTTGTAAATAAATAAGAATAAGTTTAGTTGTGTAAATAAATCAAAGAAATTAAACTCTTGTTTTTTGATGATTTATTGTTAGTATTATAATTTCCCCAGTAGTTTAACACTTTCTTTGCAGAGAAACAGGAATCCACAGTGAGTAAAAATGTGACAGGAGCAACAAGCACCTATAAACTACTTCAGAGGGTAAAGTTAAAAAAAAAAACACAAATATATATATATATATATATATATATATATATATATTAGTGGTGGGACACGATTAAAAAAAATCTAATTAATTACAGGCGTAATTAATTAATCGCAATAATTGCAGTTTTGTAAATTAGCTACATTTGACACAATAAGTGAAGTTTTTCAATTCAAATAAAATTGTGGTTGACAGTTGAATCAATGAATAGACATAAACGTGTTTATAATTTAAAATTGATTTAAAAAAAGGAAAATGGGACATATAGAAAAAAGTGATTTTGATGACTTAAAGCCTGAATTTAGTTGTTTTTTTCCACTGTATGGGACATAAAATCAGCATAAGTAGTTCAAGGAGCTTCAGAAAGTTGAAAATCCAGAGATTCATTCTGTTTTCATATTTTCTGGGTCTGATAAATGGAGTAATTTTGATGGTTCTTTTTCACAGGAATATCAATTTTTATTTATGTAATTTTTTTATAAACAAAAATTTTATAATTAAGTTATTAAAAGAGATATTTTTGTTGTTTAGGTTATTCCTCCTCCAAGGAGGCAGAGCCTCGACGGAGTAAAAACTTAAACCACAAACATGTTTCATTTCTATTTATCTGCATTTTTCATCTCTCTGCTACATTCACAGATTACTGCAAATTTAAGTGCAATTATAGCGATTTTATTCAACATTTTAAGACTTTCTGTAAACTCAAGCACTGTCTAGAAAAGTGGTCTATTATGGGATGGCTACACCGTTAGCCGATAGCATGACTCGTAGCTAACGTTAGCTCTGGTGCTAACAGCAACATGTTTTACATTGAGGTGATACCGTCGGCTTGAAGTGATGCAGTGATCAGAAAAGTCTTTGTAGTACAATTTGCACACAACCAGGCTTTTATCCAAGCTGCCATCAGGAAGATTTTTAAAAGAAAACTTTCTGCCCAACAAGCTCAATCTCGTCTTCCTTCACTGTTCACCAGTGCCTGACTTCACTCAGGGCTTCCTGTGCTTCTTCTTCATGGCTAGAATACATTTTAGGTTCACTACTGCCACCTACTGGGCTGGAGTGTTCATCAGAGTTACCGGTGTGCCAGAAATGAGGGAACCGAGGAGGGTGCAATTAATTGTGCCAGGATTCTCCTACATGCACAAACAAATCTAGTATTTAGTACAGCAGCTGGAGGAGCCAGTGATTGTGAGATTTGAAACACGATGGTCTGCAGCCTCCCCACCTGCTGCCTCCTGATGGTTGGCTCATTTGTCTGCACTAACCCAGACCCAATCACTTTCTCTTCTGTGTCCTTCGAAACACACTACCAACCAGATGGTGAGTGTATTTATAAAGACAAGAACAATGAGGACACAAGTGTAAAACAATAAACGAGCCGTACAGTTGTATGAGACAAACAGACACCACACATCTGATGGGTCAGTTCACGTGGGGGTTGGCTGGTGTGTGTTTTTGGATCAACATCTATATCTAATAGTAATAATGAAGAAGACTAATAACTGTTATTTTGAAGAAGAGATGCTCGTGATTGATTGTAAATCAATCAGTTGTTGTTAATATTTAAAACCTTTTAAAAACACATTAACCAATAAAGCAGAAGGTGAAGGACGTGTGCCAGAAAGTGTAACGTGTGTTAGCTCTAGCACATGGCCACGTTTGGCTAGCAACACATAACTATGACAGAGGCTTCTGTCCAGAGCTCATTCAGGACCAAAAACTGGGACAGCATTCTATTAGTTGACTAGCCAGCAATGTAACTAAACCATTTTAGTGGCGAGTGTCAAAACAGCACAATCATTATATGGAACAGTGTACGGTGTGCTAAATTCTTTTTTACAAAGAATAGTTTATTCATTGGCACCGCTGCCGACTATTGGTTCAGAAAACTGCTTGCATCCCTGTTTGGAGCTGGTATACATTTGCAGGAAAAATAAAAATCTTGGTGTCAAATTCAAAAAAACACAATTTATTTGAAGTGCCTGATTGTGTGTTCAAAAGCTGATTTTCAGCATTCATCAATCTGTGTATATTGGCTATTACTAGGGACATGCAACCAATCGCACAGTGTTCAGACCAGAGTGGTGACTACAGTCAGAGACAGCATGTTGGTAAATTCATTTATTTTATCAGAAATCAGGAGAAAAATTAAAATGAACTTATTACCAGAGATTCAATAATTGGCTAAACCAATAATCAGCCAATCCTTAGTTCCAACAGCAGCCTTTCTATGTTCTATTTGTCCACAGTTCCCACTAGTGTTGTGAGCAAAACCAAAGACAAGAACACAACAAAGGACACAACTGCCAGTATGAACACATTAGCAGATGCTGAGGAGATGGTTGATATTAGGACCATACCGAGTGGACCAGAGTAAGTCTTTGGAGATACAACAAATGCTCTCAATACTCCAAAGAGATCAACCCTGAAAGCAGTGTTTAGCCCAGACCAAGACAGTTCCATGTACACTACAATTTAAAAGTTCACTTAGAAGCACTTTTCAATGAAGATAACATTAAATGAATAATAAATACAGTCTAGACATTGTTAATGTGGTAAATGACTAGTCTAGCTGGAAACGGCTGGTTTTTAATGGAATATCTGCATAGGGGTATAGAGGAACATTTCCAGCAACCATCACTCCTGTGTTCTAATGCTGCATTGTGGTAGCTAATGGTGTTGAAAGACTAATTGATGATTAGAAAACACTTGTGCAGTTATGTTAGCACATGAATAAAAGTGGGAGTTTTCATGGACAACATGGAATTGCCTAGGTGACCCCAAACTTTTGAACGGTGGTGTAAGACAAAGAAACAACTTCTCATTACAGACCAATAAAACACTGTCAATTTTCACTACATACACATGTGGACAAAATTGTTGGTACCCCTCGGTTAATGAAAGAAAAACCCACAGTGGTCACAGAAATAACTTGAATCTGACAAAAGTAATAATAAATAAAAATTCTATGAAAATTAAGCAATGAAAATCGTTTTTGAACCGTGGTTCACCAGAATTATTTAAAAAAATAAACTCATGAAACAGGCCTGGACAAAAATGATGGTACCCCTAGAAAAGACTGAAAATAATGTGACCACAGGGACATGTTCAATCAAGTTGTGTCCTCTAATTAGCATCACAGGTGTATAAAAACTTGTAATCAATCAGTCGGCCTATTTATAGAGTTACAAGTAGTCACTGTGCTGTTTGGTGACATGGTGTGTACCACACTAAACATGGAACAGAGGAAGCGAAGGAGAGGGTTGTCTCAGGAGATTAGAAAGAAAATTATAGACAAACATGTTAAAGGTAAAGGCTATAAGACCATCTCCAAGCAGCTTGATATTCCTGTGACTATAGTTGCAGTATATAGTATATTCAGAAATTTAAGATCCATGAGACTGTAGCCAACCTCCCTGGACGTGGATGCAGGAGGAAAACTGATGACGAATCAAAAAGACGGATAATACGAATGGTAACAAAAGAGCCCAGAACAACCTCTAAAGACATTAAAGGTGAACTCCAAGGTCAAGGTACATCAGTGTCAGATGGCACCATCCGTCGTTGTTTGAGCCAAAGTGGACTTAATGGGAGACGACCAAGGACGACACCATTGTTGAAAACAAATCATAAAAAGCCAGACTGGAATTTGTCAAACTGCATGTTGACAAGCCACAAAGCTTCTGGGAGAATATCCTATGAACAGACAAGACAAAACTGGAACTTTTTGGCAAGGCACATCAGCTCTATGTTCACAGATGCAAAAATGAAGCATATCAAGAAAAGAACACTGTCCCTACTGTGAAACATGGAGGAGGCTCTGTTATGTTCTGGGGCTGCTTTGCTGCATCTGGCACAGGGTGTTTTGAATCTGTGCAGGGTACAATGAAATCTCATGACTATCAAGGTATTCTAGAGAGAAATGTGCTGCCCAGTGTCAGAAAGCTTGGTCTCAGTCGCAGGTCATGGGTCTTGCAACAGGATAATGACCCAAAACACACAGCTAAAAACACCCAAGAATGGCTAAGAGGAAAACATTGGACTATTCTGAAGTGGCCTTCTATGAGCCCTGATCTAAATCCTATTGAACATCTGTGGAAGGAGCTCAAACATGCCGTCTGGAGAAGGAACCCTTCAAACCTGAGACAGCTGGAGCAGTCTGCTCATGAGGAGTGGACCAAAATACCTGCTGAGAGGTGCAGAAGTCTCATTGACAGTTACACAAATCGAAAGTTAAGGGTACCATCATTTTTGTCCAGGCCTGTTTCATGAGTTTATTTTTTTTAAATCATTCTGTCGAACCACAGTTCAAAAGCAATGTCTGATTTCATTGTTTAATTTTCATAGAATTTTTATTTATTATTACTTTTGTCAGATTCAAATTATTTCTGTGGCCATTGTGGGTTTTTCTTTCACTAACCGGGGGGTGCCAACAATTTTATCCACGTGTGTACCAAAGAGATAAAAGAAATCTCCTATTACTAGAATTACGAATATTGTGTCTGCTTCCTCTGAGGTGGTTTGGGGATCTGCGCGTCTGTCAAACATCTACAAACATGTACACACCAGCTGGTCAGCCAGTGTCCAGTGAGAGGAACCAGCACAGCGCTCATTTCTTTACCTCTCTCTCTCTCGATGATCTCCAATAATAAATGACACCATTACTTCTCCTCTCTGAGGCTTGTTGGTTGTCCCACTTAGTTTTTACTGCTGAGGTAGCAGCGCTGCCTCCCACCCCTCCACTCCCTCCACTGCTTCCTCTCTGCATCTCCAGATAGGAGGGTGGAGAACAGATCCCTGGCTCATGCATCTTCCAAGGTATCCCGCAAATCTCACGTCCCCAGCTCCTGCCTCCTGTGTGTGTGCGTGTGCGTGTGCGTGTGTGTGTGCGTGTGTGTGTGTGTGTGTGTGTGTGTGTGTGTGTGCATGGGTTTGAGAGTGAGAGTGTCAGCATGTATGTGATCATGTGTGTGCAGGTGTGTGCCTACATGGGCCTCCGACTGTGGGCCAGGTGCTGTTAATGCTCAATATGACGTACGACGTTGTGACATCAGCACTATATATGGCCACGGTGCATGCCCTTGTATGAACACAAGTGTGTGTCCTGCTTGTGTGTGTACACTTTATGTGTGTTGTGTGTACTTGAGCAGATTGAGACCATTTGCTCTTTTTCAAAAACACCTTGCTTCACACTTGTGGGTATACTCTGTAGCTGGCCGCTGTGGAGCAATGCTAGGTGCCTTTCCTAAAGTGTGTGTGTGTGTGTGTGTGTGTGTGTGTGTGTGTGTGTGTGTGTGTGTGTGTGTGTGTGTGTGTGTGTGTGTGTGTGTGTGTGTGTGTGTTTGTGCATGTGAGAGTGATGACAGAGTGTTGTCAGCGCTAAACTGAGCAGGGCTTCTACGGAGTCATTGTTGGCGGACACAAAGCGAGCATACATATGTGTGCATCGGTGTGTGTGAGTGTGTTTAGCGGTGGTATGACACCACTGTGAACCAAACTGGGTGCAGAGGTGACACAGGTAAAGTTTGCACTTGGAGAACAAACATAGATCAGTGTCCTTGTGGTACATTAAAAGCGACGACCCGGTACAGGCTGACCCCACCGCACACACTCCCTCCTGTCACTGACTTAACTCTGTGTTCTGGCTAATGTCCGGTGTTCACTCAGCCTTGGGAGGCATCCAGTGGCCCTAAATTGTCCCTCATTGCTGCAAGATGAGTACGTAAATAAATAGTGAGATAAATAAACCTTCATCGTCTTAGATGGGTGTAAGCTGTCAGCTGCAACAGACGGGAGGGGAATTACAGCGGAACAAGTGTGACGTAGAGCACCACGTACCCCAAGGACAGGCGAAGGACGACTCCAACAATCCCTTTACCCTCATTAATGATGTCAGTGGTGAAGCAGTAGGTTCAGATGGAGGAAGAAACGAGGACATAAACAGAAGGATATCTGCTGTCTCTAGGGAGGGGAGGGTGGGGAGAAGGATGGGTTGGTTAAGGAGAAAGCTCCAGGGAGGTAGGGGAAGGGGAGGTGGAGGTCAGGGGGTGGCTGATGGTTAGGGCACGTGGAGCACAGAAGGGTGATGCACGTGGAAAAGGCCTGGAGCAGCATAGCGAAGCCTGAAATTCAGGGAAAAGCGAGGCAGAAAACGAGCCATGCTCTCCCCTGTGTTAGTGATGCCGGGTGCCCTTGTGCAAGGCTCCAGGGAACGAGTTCAAAGACGGACATCAGAAGGCAGAAGCTGGAGTAGGAGCAACTGGAACAGCAGAAACCAAATTAATGGAACTTCTCCTGTATAAATAAAAAGTTGAGAAAAATATGCAAAGGATAGGAATGACTAATGAGACAGGAACAGAGAATCTGCTGACGGTGACAAAAAACATCCATCCATCCATCCATTTTCTATACACCGCTTAATCCTCACTAGGGTCGCGGGGGGGCTGGAGCCTATCCCAGCTGACTCGGGCGAAGGCAGGGGACACCCTAGACAGGTCGCCAGTCTGTCGCAGGGCTACATATATAGACAAACAAGCACTCTCACATTCACACCTACGGGCAATTTAGAATAATCAATTAACCTCAGCATATTTTTGGACTGTGGGAGGAAGCCGGAGTACCCGGAGAGAACCCACGCATGCACAGGGAGAACATGCAAACTCCATGCAGAAAGATCCCGGGAAAGCCGGGACGCGAACCAGGGACCTTCTTGCTGCAAGGCAAAAGTGCTAACCACTACGCCACTGTGCAGCCCCTGACAAAAAACAAAACTAGAAATTTATCTTCTATCCCAAAAAACTCAAGAAGAGTAGTGACACGCCACGGATCAAATAAATCCCACAGAAGGAAGCCAAAGATGAATGACACCACAAAGCACAGATAAGAAAAGAGGAAGAGAGCCACACAGAGAAATGAAACACAAATAAAGGTAAAATGTGATTCTGAATTGAACCGGATGCAATGGAAATATTTTCTGGAGTTTTCTTGTGCCACAAAGAAGACAGAAAATATTCATCTTTACTCTAGAAAGTGGACGGCAGCAGCTGGGGAACCGAGGTACAGGATTTTAAGGGGGTGAGAAATGCTTGGGGCTTGAAAGACACACACTCTCTCACACACACATGCACGTCTTAGATTTACTAATTAATAGGTATCTCTGTAGTGCGACAGGACATTATGAGGGACAAGGATCATGCATAGGAGCAATAATAAGGAGACAGTAAAACACATGTCCTCTACCTTCATTAAGTATAAGAAGAACGTGATTAAAGCCCAAAATTTCACATACAAGACGTCATACTTAGGATCTTCTCATGCTCTCAGAGGTAGATTGTCCCAGCCACAGTGTAATTTCAGATCTGCCTCTCTGCTTTACAGGGAAAGTCTTGCCATATTTCTGTATATTAGTCAATAAGCACATGTGTTGTATTAATGTCTGCAGGGCTGCTTAAGCCTTGACAGCAGAGTTATTTCTGTCTTACAGTGCAAATCATGTACCGCCACGCCTGTGAAAGGTACTGTAAGAAGGATTTGACAGTACGCAGTCACAAATAATGTCTTACAAGGCTGGGAGGCGAGGTGATATGGAGCACATATTGAACAACGGACAGACATGACTGATGGATATTGGCGTGCTGGGATCAGAGGGGACAGGACAGGGAGGTTGAAGGCCAGACTAAAGCTGTGGGGAGTCAGGGAATCAAGGACCAGGCGAGCATTAGGGGCGGCAGGAGCCTATCTTTAGGATGCCATGGAGCTAAAATAAGCATGAGGAGCAAAGGACCAAGGACTGCTGGTGCACATTATGGACAGTTGGATAGGAGTTAGTCTGGAGCTGAGTTGATTTAGCTAAATGAGCTGGCTGAGGACAGCAGTTTCTACAGGGATAAATCTAGCTTGAAAATGAACACGTGACCAGAAGAAGGTTCCACAGCTCATTTTACTGTACAGACAGCAGTTTGCTTCACTGTTTGAACTGTGTTTACTGTCATTTAGAAATCCCACAAATTTTTAGAACAAAGATTACAAAGACACAGACACACTAAAGACAGAAATAGTTGTCGTCTTTATGTCACAACTGTCCAAAGCTCCGGTTTCAGAGACCGGTTTGAAAGACAGATGGTGGGTGGAGAACATGACATCTCTCCTATTTTGGGGGAAATGTCAGTCTGCTGGCACCATCTCACTGTGGAATGTGTTACTTATCATTTGTCATGTAAACTGTAGAAAGACTATGCTACCGCCTGCTGCACCACTTTATGGACCTGTGAGTGCAGATGCGTATTTGTGAGAAAGCATATATGAATCTGTGTACAGAATGGGAGAGTGTTAGGCTGAAGAGAAGTGTCTGTGTGTTCTGCATCTCTTCCCTATAAAGGTCAGGGCTGATTGTGTGTCAGAGGCTAAATAACACCAGACTCTCGCTAACAAATGCCACCACAGATGATGTTCAGAAGGAGAGCAGTGATGGGAGAAGCGATCATCATGGGATGGTGTGTGTTTGTGCACGCCATGAAACCAAGCAGCTGACTGACACACACACACGCACACACACACACACGCACACACACACACACACACACACACACACACACACACACACACACACACACACACACACACAGTTGCTTTCTACCTGTGTGTGTGTACACACACAGGTAGAAAGCAACAGCTCTGATAATGTAGTCCAGTGTATAACCCTAACCCAGCCTCTCCACTCATTATTTCCCTGTCAGCCTCTACTAATCATTGCTCCCGGCTCATTTATTACCAGCGGCCTACGTCATCAGACCTCCATGTGTCATTACGGCCACAGTGACACCATGATGACTCAACGTGCTCATTAGGACAACGGTTCTGTGTTCAGATATGCAGGTACGCTGGTTGCAGAGCTGTGAGAATTAATCACATGCATGTACACACACAAAGACACGCAGACCTTTAATTACAGCCAATGTCCCTATTCATCACAGCAACCTAGTATCCGGATTCATGAAGATAAAACTGTAACAGCAGTGTGTTGTGTGTGTGTGTGTGTGCACCAGTGAAATCATATATGCCGACTGTCATGTTGTATAACCAATAACTGCGGATGATCTTTAGTGATGTTTACGTGGAGCATCCTTCAACATTCAACATGAGGGCAGCTGCACCTGCTATTGATTCTGCTGGACTAAACCTGAAATAGCACTAAACAGAACTCTTCCAAACTGCATACAATCAGTGGTCGGTACAGCTGGAAACTTGACACAGTGACTGATGTGTGGTGAAACACAGGAGAGGATCAGAACCATACCATGGATCTTCTGTGCTTTAAGCCAAATGCCACTTTCGTGTTTTAAAACACTGCATAGTTGGGCATATGACAGCTACACCACTAGCTGCTGCTGGTTTGTTCTAGATTATAGCATTCTGGTTGGTCTGATGATGTTCTCTCTTTTGTTCCTGGTTTCTCTCTGCTCAGCTCCATTGCCTCCTTGGTATGAGGCAGTGAAAGTGTAATTGTCTTGCTGCTGAAGCTCTTCATCAGTTGCCCTTTTACTAACTGCTGCTGGTTCACCAACTAGTATACAGACTTTCCAATGAGAGTGCACACCTGACTATGATGTAAAGCAGGGGTGTCAAACATGTGGCTTGCGGGCCAAAACCGGCCCTCCAGAGGGTCCAATCCGGCCCTCAAAGTGTAAAAATTACAGAGAAGACATTAACTGTAAATTAGTAAAACTATAAATTTAAAATAATTTCTAGACTATGACAAGTTGTTTTGATCATAAAATAAAATACTAGATTGTCCATTGTTCTTTTGTTGTTTTGTGTCTCACTTTTATAATATTTTGTCTTGTTTTTGTTGTTTTTTTAATTTTTTGTCTCACTTTTGCCATTTGTCTGATGTTTTTGCCTTTTTGTGTTTCATTTTTGTCCCACTTGTGTTTTTTTGTCTTATTTTTGTCTTTATTTATTGTTTTGTGTGTCGTATGCGTTGTGTGCTTTTTTGTCGCTTCTTGTCGTTTCTTTTTTTTGCCATTTTTTGTCTTGTTTGTGTCATTTGTATAATTTCTTGTCTCATTTTTGTCCATTTTTTGTCGCTTTGTAACTTTTTTGTCTAATTTTTTGTCTCTTTTTTGTTTTGTTTCGTGTCATTTGTCTCATTTTTTGTTGTTTTGTTTCTCGCTTTTATCATTTTGTGTCTCATTTTTATACTATTTTGTCTTGTTTTTGTTGTTTTTTGTCTTTTTTCATCTGACTTTTGTCATTTTGATCATAAAGTAAAATACTACATTGTTCAGTTCCAGATGACTAAATGTTGTGTTCCTTTGCAGACACTCTGTGATCTGTAAGTTATGTGTAAATGATAAACTGAGGCATAATGTTGTTGAAATTTAATATATTTTTCTTAAGAAATTTCAAGTTGTTCATGATGTTTTGTAAAAAGATAATTTCTTAAATGTGAACATTTTCAGAATGTACATTTTTGCACTAAAACAAAGGAAACATTTGAAGTTGTGGTTAATTATAGGTTGTTTTGATGTGATTTTACTGGTCCAGTCCACTGGAAATCAAATTGGGATGTATGTGGAACCTGAACCAAAATGAGTTTGACACCCCTGATATAAAGGAATGGTGCATTTATGTCCCATTGTGTAAATAGAAGTACACATACAACAAGATCATTTTTATACACCACTCATTAAGGAGAACTGTCAGACTTATGATGTTTTGGCCGGTACTTGTGTTCCTAACATCATGTACTGCTGTGGACCATCTGTATGGAGAAACTTCTACTGCAGCATGAGATTGCAAATCTAGGAAGGATTTACTGATTGCTCCATTTCTTTAACTACTAAAGCTCCATAAGTGAGTCATTTTGACTAAAGCCTTTGCTGCTGTCTGCTTCATTAGGACATTATGATGAGCTGATTTTAATAACAAACCAAAATTAACTTAAAAAAACAATGAGGCCCTGAAAGTGGGAAAAACTTCATCAAAGGTCACTTGCATTAATTGTGAAATGTCTTTTGGTAATTTATGTTGTAAGCACACAGGAACAGCCCTTTAAGTAGTGCACCCCCTGCTGGTTATGTGCCCTTGTGCTGGTGAACTCGAAGGTGATACTAAATTAGTTTGCAGCTGCCACCAATGAAACTGCTGCACTGTCAAAACAGAAAAATAAATGTACAATTAAATTTTTTTTCTTTTTAGTAATGAGGTAATTAGGTAACTTGGCAAACACCAGGAATAAACAATACTGATTTCCCAGAAAAACTACTTAACTCATTTACTGAATTTTTTTTTGTCATCATTATCACATTGCACTGGTAAATTCATTCTGCATAAAACTCACCTACATTAATCCCATCCTTCAGCTAACATGCATTAAATAGTTTCATGCATTATTAATGAATCTATTTACCATCTTTGAAAAATGCCCTAAATGCTCTACCCTACACACACAAACACACACATCTTCTCAAACACAATGACAGATGGGATTTGACAGTTCACTTTACGTGGCGCGCCAGGTGGGCATGACCTTTAAGACGACTGGCAAACAGAGGGAGAAGCAGGAGAAAGGGAGGAAGAACAAGAGACAGAGAGACAGAATAGAGAGAGACTCCCACAGAGAGGCTGGGAGGGATTTGCTATTTTAAACTGTGAATTGGTGATCTTTTAGAAATACCACAGGACACTAAAGTGTTGGTCCTCCCAGCCAATCTAGTGGAACAAAGTACTCTGAGTCTCATTTCTCTGTTTCTGTTTACAACTCATCTCTATTCAAGTCAATTTTACTCCAGTTTTATTCTCTTCAGGAGAACGAGTCAGTGAGACAGGTGGAGTTCTGGTATCCAGGGCTTATTTTCCTGTGAGAAGTCAACCGTCTGTAAATCTTATTATATTAACAACCAAACTCATCTGATGCTACAATACAAAGCATCATGGAGCAGCATATTTATGTAACATATAGCAGGGCTGAGCAATAAAGCTGAAAAACTTACCACCATTACAAGTTTCATTACAGTCTTTATCAACCATTTTTGACTTGGATATTATTGGTTAATGAAGACCAAACAAAGTAAAGCCACTGCACCATGCCAAGGTTAATGTCAGACTGACCAGATACCCTGCACCAGCCTTGCACCAACATCAGGTGTGTCAGCCTCTGGGCTGCTGGGAGGGCATTGCTATGGTGGAAGTGGTAGAGGACTCAAGGTCAACTACAGCCTCCATCAGGACAGCTCTGTGAACAAGGAGCACCACAGGCCTGCACAGCAGCCACAAGGGATCCACTAATGACCAAGTGCATGTGATATTATGAGCCAGGCAGGGAACATGCTTGGAGTTTAGTCATGCAACCAGTCTTTGTGTTTTTGTTCTTAGCTTTCTTGGTGGTTTACCTCTGATACATTCAGGCAAAACTATGAAATATTCCATCAAATATTTTTCTTATTGCTATCAATATGGTTTCTATCGTTGGTCCTGTTTAATCCTCCAGGGATATAATGTTGGAGGATAAAAGTGGGTTTATTAGCAAAGACTGTGATTTTGGTTTTTGAAAAATCACATTGGTAGACTTTTAGTCCGCCAAGGAACACAGTGGAGTTATGTGACGATCAGCGTACATGAGTCTGTCTGTTAGCAACATTACTCAAAAACAGACAAATGGATTTGGATGAAATTTTCAGGGAAGGTCAGAAATGACACAAGGACCAAGTGATTAGATTTTGGCAGTGATGCGGCTTATAGTCTGAATCCATGGATTTGTTAAAGATTTCTGTATCATTGCCAGATTGTGTCACAGCGTGACTGTAACCATGACAAGGAGTGAACACTACGTCAGCTGCCTGCTGCGATCACATGATTGTGATCCCACTACAAATCCACCGCTGATGATTTATCAGGACTTATCTGTCGGAAATGATACAAGGAACAACTGATTAAATTGTGGGGGTGTTTTCCATCAATTCCTGGCAGCTACATATTTATGTCACGTGATTCGGTATCTGTACATAACGTACACATGAATAACACACGCCTGTACTCAGAGCAAGGTTATTTTTTATATTAAAGATTTCAACCGTCAGAAATGATACAAAGACTGAGCAGCCTTGGAGGAGTATTGAGCAGCCTTGGAGGAGCACTGTACTCTCTGAGAACTTTTCTAGTTTTACCAATGTATGGCCCACAAATGGTTCAGAGGATATTGGGGTCGGTGGTGGGTTTAGGCAACAAAGACACGTTGGTTAAGATTAGAAAAAGGGATGATGGCTACACAACTGAATGTCCAAATGCTGAATGACTGAGTGGTGAGTTGTGTACCTTGTGGTGTCTGTGTGTGTTTATGTGATCTTTGTTTAGACATTTCCTCATCACACAGAGAGGATGGGAGACTGGAAAGTGCTAAGTCATTTAAAACTCTGCACATTCCACTTCTAGAGTCAGATTTAATGTACTTTGGAATAAAGTGGACAGGAAGTGCTGATGATTTTGACATTGCTCATCATTGTTTGTCCTTATGCCATGACAGAGTCATGAAGGGCTTTGAAAGCACTCTCATGGGACGCCATTACAGGATACTAATAAACCGCCAAACGCTGATCTGTGATTATACCGTACTTCTGCACTGTCTGGCGTTACTAACAATAACACATCATTGCTATGTACAGTGATAGCGGGGAAGGCCAAATGGATGTGGGGTTCATTCTGCTGTCCTGCTGACTGAGCTGATAAAGTGGGGACACTGAGCATGGCTGTGAATGCTTAGCAGTGTGGTGATGGAGGTATAACAGGACATTCATTGATATTATAACTCTCCTTGGGGAATTGGCTCCACCGTGCACAACCCTGAGCTTTACTTTCTGCTTTAATGCATAATAATACAGTTTACATGGAATGAGAAGGAGACAAAGTCAAATGGAAGGGAAGAGGTTTGGCTTTTAGAGAGGGAAAATGTAGTTCTGTAACTTTGTACATCAGCTTTTGAGTGACATTTTGAAATATTACGATGTGGTGAGTTGTTTTTGTAAATGTAAAATCAAAGAATATCAGATATTTTGACTGAACATTGCAGATTCTGAAAAAACTGTAAGAAAAAAAGACACCAAAATAATCATTTAACTGAATGTTTTATTATCCTTATTGATGAGTCCTGTATGATCTTTTACTAAATGTTCAGCTCTGTTGCAGGTAAACAAACAAAATAATTTCTTTAACTTCGTGAAAGAGTTGATAGAAAAGCACTATTCTGACTGCTTCTAGAAGTTCTACATCCTTACAGTGAAGCATGCACTTAATATAAGTTCTCAACACTAAAACTCCTGAGGATTAAACACACCAGATCTCCTTTAAACTGTCCCTGTTTGTCATTAATACTGTGGAAACTAGCAGACAAGGCAGCAAAAAAATATTTAGAAAAAAATTCAGCAAGCCCCATCAGCAGTTTCTTTTTTGGCTGCATGCTTTCACTACGTAATGACTCTGACAGTGAGGTCACACACAATGTCACCTTGAACACAAGGGTATTTCCCTGGTTCCTCTCCAAACATTGGCATTGCCTCTTGATATAATAATTGGAATACTTCCCGTATAATTTAAGTGGATGTTTTAAATCAGCAGAGGATCCTACTTTTCATGGGTGGAATAATTTAATGCCAAATGAAACAACTGGGACATAAAGAAATCAAGTAGACTTCATATTTATTCCTGTACACATTAGCTCACCTGTTCCCAGTGGATATGAAGGTATTGGAATAAGGGAGACAAAGACAGCAGAAAGGGCTGACAGCTCTAATAAGCCGGGCTGTGACAAGCACTCCCAGTGGATTACACAAACACATGCACAGACACACAAATACAGTCCTGCTTTCAGAGAGGAGTAAGTATACACACATCCACACAAACTAAACCTATGACAGATAGGTGGCTGGTCAATAGTACTGAGGGACATCTGAGGTGTTGATAGAGCTAATGAGGGTCCAGAGGGCTAACAGGAGCAGTGGTAGCCTGTTGATGTGACATAAATCAAATTTTAAAAAGCACTGCACATATGTGAGCAACAAACTGCTGTTGTTTCTGTCTGTGTAGAACATCTGTGTGCACATGTGATGGCTATGGAAATGTGACACTGAACCAAACTGTGACGGATTACCTATGAGGTTTTAGGTGCACACACACATTGAGAGTTGTATTAGCCACGGGCAACAATCCCAGAATTCACCACGTTTCAACCTTCAACAGACTGCAAGAGAAAGTGCAGAGAGGCAGAAATACCTCAATTTCCGAACTATGACTTCATGTGCCAAGCGATGAAAAGCCTCTCCCAGCTGCTGTGGTTTTGTTCTGTGCTGTTTCTGCTTCATGCATAATGTTTTCCTGTTAATTTATAATGTTTTGTTGTTGATATCCTCACTGTTTAATCATTCTCTCCAGCATGATGAGGAGTAGCCTGTTCAGAAGAAGCTGGGACAAGGCATATAAATAATAAAGTATTATTCTATTTGTAGCTAATCCAACAACATTTTTTTTTATTTTGCAGTCTGACTTTGCAACCAACACCCACAGATTCAACTGTGATCTTTTCTGTCATGCAGGGTGCAAAAGAAATAGAAAGATGGACACTGTGAAGATAGAGTAGTCTGTAGATGTTTTATTAAACTGAATGTGGGATAACTTGTGTGTTACACAACATGTATTTTATCAGTACAAAAATATATATACAGCACGCACTGTTGACTTCAGTCTTGTCTTCAGCACAACACTTTTGCCACCAAAGATGACTGAGCTACCAGAGTAATCACTAAATCCTTCTACACAATGGTGTGGCATTGAGCTTCAGTGTCCTGAGATTACCTCCAGCTGAACTGTAGCCTTCAGCTGCTTTGTTCCACACAGACATCAGCCTGCTTAGCCTCACGGCTTTTCAAAGATGAGGTTCTCTCCTTGTATTCTACATAAAACCATGTTTGCTCCTCATCACTCAAACCCATTACATCATAACGCTTTAGCGCTAGGCTGTTTCCAGGGTAATCTCTTATCTTGGTCATTATAAGGGCTACATATACACGCTGCATCTTGTTTTTTCAGAACCGTCAAGGCCATCTACATCTTCCATACTTTGACATGATAATTAGCCTTTATGTCAAAGAATATTAATGAGTTATGTTTTTACAAGTATCTCAGAAATAAATGTTGTCAGTGGAACAATGTTTTCATATTGAGAGGAGATTGTCTGGGATCTGGTGACATCAGAACCATGGTGGAGCCGTAGTCTACTGGCAGAGATGCTTGTCTGCTGTCACTATTACATTTGACGGATATTCTAAGTGATTTTTACTTGTGGACACACTGGCTTTGTTGGAAAAGTCAAGTTGTGTGGTTTAATTATGTATGCCTTATTCTTTCAAGTGTTCACATACAGCAGCAGGCAATTGTTTGCTCCCCAACCCAAACCCCAAATCAAGTAGTCCCCACACCCCAAACCAAGGGGTCCCCAAACCCCAAACCAAGGAGTCCCCAAACCCCAAACCAAGTGGTCCCCAAACCCCAAACCAAGTGGTCCCCAAACCCCAAACCGAGGAGTCCAGAAACCCAAAACCAAGGGGTCCCCAAACCCCAAACCAAGGGATCCCCAAACCCCAAACCAAGGGGTCCCTAAACCCCAAACCAAGGAGTCCCCAAACCCCAAACCAAGGAGTCCCCAAACCCCAAACCAAGTGGTCCCCAAACCAAGGGGTCCCCAAACCAAGGGGTCCCCAAACACCAAACCAAGGGGTCCCCAAACCCCAAACCAAGGAGTCCCCAAACCCCAAACCAAGACGTCCCCAAACTCCAAATCAAGTAGTCCCCAAACCCCAAACCAAGGGATCCCCAAACCCCAAACCAAGGGATCCCCAAACCCCAAACCAAGGGATCCCCAAACCCCAAACCAAGGAGTCCCCAAACCCCAAACCAAGAGGTCCCCAACAGATCCCACTGCCTTCCGGCATACAGCTGACCTGTGCTCAGACTTTAAGCACAGCTTTGAATCATTTCAAGGACAAGCAAATCCATTATTTTGTAAAGATGTTTCACATGAACTGGGGTGTAATGCCGATCCTATGATGGAAAAATTGCAGACATTTGTTTTGATTCTAAAAATGGATTATCTTTTTAAATATTAAATGTATATATATTAGTGGTGGGACACGATTTAAGAAAATTAATCTAATTAATTACAGGATTTGTAATTAATTAATCACAATCATTGCAGTTTTGTCAAATAGCAATATCTGACACAATAAGTGAAGTTTTTCAATACAAATAAAATTGTGGTTGACAGTTGAATCAATGAATAGACATTTACGTGTTTAGAATTTAAAACTGATTTTAAAAAAAGGAAAATGGGACATATAGAAAAAAGTGATTTTGATGACTTAAAGCCTGAATTTAGTTGTTTTTTCCACTGTATGGCACATAAAATCAGCATAGGTAGTTCAAGGAGCTTCAGAAAGTTGAAAATCCAGAGATTCATTCTGTTTTCATCTTTTCTGGGTCTGATAAATGGTGTAATTTTGATGGTTCTTTTTATAGGAATGTCAATTTTTATTTAGGTAATTTTTTATAAACAAAAATTTTATAATTAAGTTATTAAAAGGGATATTTTTGTTGTTTAGGTTATTCCTCCTCCAAGGAGGCAGAGCCTCGACGGAGTAAAAACTTAAACCACAAAAATGTTTCATTTCTATTTATCTGCATTTTTCATCTGTCTGCTACATTCACAGATAGTAATCTGAGTGCAATTATAGCGATTTTATTCAACATTTTAAGACTTTCTGTAAACTCAAGCACTGTCTAGAAAAGTGGTCTATTATGGGATGGCTACACCATTAGCCATTAGCAAGACTCGTAGCTAACGTTAGCTCTGGTGCTAACAGCAACATGTTTTACATTGAGGTGATACCGTCAGCTTGAAGTGCTGCAGTGATCAGAAAAGTCTTTGCTGTACAATTTGCACATGACCAGGCTTTTATCCAAGCTGCCATCGGCAAGATTTTTAAAAGAAAACTTTCTTCCCAACAAGCTCAATCTTGTCTTCCTTCACTGTTCACCAGTGCCTGACTTCACTCAGTGCTTCCTGTGCTTCTTCTTCATGGCTACAGACAGACTTTAGGTTCATTACCGCCACCTACTGGGCTGGAGTGTTCATCAGAGTTACCGGTGTGCCAGAAATGAGGGAACTGAGGAGGGTGCAATTAATTGCGTTATTATTTTTAACGCGTTATTTTAGCTGTAATTAATTAATCGAAATTAACGCGTTAAAGTCCCCGCCCTAATATATATATTAATATTATATAGATATTAACTCCTCTATTAACATATCTATGCAGTGATGAGCTCATTAGTGATCCAACAAGAGTAAAGGGTGTGGAGATGGAACACAGGCAAACAGCTAGCATTGTTGGAAAGTTCAGTTTGTACTGCTTCATTTGATATGTGGTGCACATCACTGCAATAAATACTTTAAGAAAAGGGATGTAAATTTGAAGGCAAGTGCATCTGTGCAGCTCTAAGGGTAAAACTAAGCCACATGGACATCGACTGCTCTACTAATTTACTGAAAGTAAAAATGATGCCTGAAAAAGGACAGAACAGGTGCTGAGTGAGAACTGAGAGTGATGAAGAAAAAGCAAGAGATAAAGAGAGAAGAACAGAGAGGCAGAGACAGAGAGAGAGGGACTGAGAGAGTAATGGAGATGCAGAGATGAATGGGGAGAGAAAACAAGAAGGACAGATCCAATGAGAGGGGGAGGAAATGATAGAACACAGAGGAGTCTCCTGTGGAGTTCAGCTTTTGGAGAATGAGTCAGTCTTAGCAGGTGAGAAGATCTGGACGTATTCCGAGCTCCCATGATGCTCTGCAGCAGCCTGTGATGGGACAGACATGGCATGCTGCTACAATGCTGAACAACCTCCGGCTTTACTGGGACACACAGACTTGCTGCCACTGAACTGGCCAGGTGGTGCTACTACCTGAGAGGAGACGACCCACCCTGCCGGTATTCCTGCATGGATCGGTCCATTTCCCAGTAAGTGAAGTTGTGTGCTAAGCAGTTTTATGTGCAGGAAATAAGCTAACCTGAATATGATGCAATAGGAGGTGATTTCTCAGTGTGGCGTGTGAGAATAGGGAGGCCTGGTGTGTGTACAGGGTGTGTATATTAGTCTACAGGAGTGTAAGTATATTAAGCTGACGTGTGTATGTGTGTGTGCGTGTGCGTGTACATGAAGTCATTTGTTAACGCACAAATCACCCAGAAACCTTGAGTACATGAGCACCTCCGCAAGCTGCAGATGGTCGATACACGAGCCCATTGGCAGACACCGGGGAACACACACATACACACACACACACACACACACACACACACACACACACACACACACACACACACACACACACACACACACACATACACACACACACACACACACACATACACACATCTACGCCCCAGCCCGACCACATATGAAGCTCTGTCTGTGATCTGTTGTGTTTCTGCAATCAAACATTTTTGCTTTTCAGAAGTCAGTATTTTCTCCTTACAATGCAGTTGAAGTGTATTAAATCCTTGTTAAAAGTCTGCAGAACATTCAAAATAACACCTGTTAGAGACTGGGTGCCTGGCTCCAAGGCACTTCAACAGGAGGCTAATCAATGTATATTCCTTCAGTCATAACACATTTTTATACTGAACAGTTATTGAGGACTGAATGAGTTTCACTCCTTATATATATATATATATATATCTATATATATATATATATATATATATATATATGAAAGTAGAGTGTTTGTTTGCTCTCTGGGTACATTGCAAAACTTCTACCTCTGACTGTTGCGGTTGAAGCGTGTCTCGCTGTGGAGCTGTTCTGCTGATATTTCCAGTGATATTTCTGCAGGGCTGAAGGTTTGAACCCGGGTCGTGGATAATGACTGGGTTTAAATGGCAGACTCCCATTCGTTCCCTGGCAGCTGCTGAGGAGATGACACTGTGTAGATCTCTGGAGAGGTTCTGTAGTCTCAGGAGGACCTGCTGTCCTGATGCTACTGCAGGTAATGTGTGTGTGTGGAAGAGAGGGATGTGAGAGATCAAGTCAGCTATCGATTTCCTAGTCACAGTGTTGGCGCTGACCTTAGGTGATGTAGAAAGCTCACATCTGTGTGTGTGTGTCTTATATGTGTGTTTGATGAAATGCTTGGCTGTATGGAACTCTTAATGTTTATAGACTAATGTACATGTTAAATAAGGATGCTGTTTATTGACAGCAGGTGAATCCTACATTACCTCTGACTGTCAGAGCCAACAGCACCCCCAGACTGCATCAATATAACACAGGTGCTTCTACAGTGATAACACACACTACAGAATAATGAAAGTAGCTTCCAGCTGCACTGTGGAATGAACAAAAGGCTGGCTGTGTGTCAGTGACAGAGCACCTCGGTGTCTTCCTTGGTTCAGTCCAGTGCCTCCTGAGATGAGCCCATTCCCTAGCCCTACCCTGCCCCCTCCACGCCCTGTGATGGATCGGTCCGAGGTGGGTCCCTGACTGCCTCACTAACCCAGTATGGATGCAACCATCTCCCATGTGGGGTCACAAGCAAAATGGATTGTGTGAGGCATAAAATTGGGTGCATCTCAAGCAGAATAAAACTGAGACTCTTAACGGCAGGAGATTTAAATTTACTGACTTAAGCAGAGACGCAACAACCAATATTTCTTTACGAACAACAAGTAAGATTTTCACACACGAAAGGTGCACATAGCACACACTAAACAATCTAAACACTCATAAAAGCCTTTTAAACACTGAGGACTCCTAGTGGTGGGATGAAAATACACAGATCTGTTTTAGGGACTCAGAGCAGCAAAATAGTTTTCCACAACACTTTTAAATTTACACCATCACAGTCATTTGAAAGCTGCTACAATCCCCCCCAAAAAAATCTGTGGTTTTAAGTCTGTTAAATCTCACTTTCTCTCTAAACTTCTCTGAACAGTGATCTACAGCTCTGAAGGAAGGTGTTCAGCTGATGCTAATGGTTTATGAGAGTTTTGGTCACTGTGTATTGCTCTTATCTTACAAGCTATGGAGGCATGAGGCATCATCAACCTTATTGATGGAATCATCTGGCAGGCCTCGTGTTTTTTTACGGTTCTTTCCTCACCTCTTCCTGCTTTTGGTTGTAAAATAAAACCAGTAGCTTGAGACTGGAACAAACAGCCTCTGTCCAGTTCTGAAGTAACATCACTCTCAGATACAGTATGATTCTATGCTTTTTTATGATCAATCCTTTCTCTGAATGGCTGAATAGGTTGCTCAATAGCAAATACATTATGAGAGAAACACAATGCTGACTTAAAGTTTGCTTTCATTAGAATGAGGAAAGGTTTTTAATGCACTTCATTTGTTTTTCCTACAGTATGTGCTGTTGCATGATTAAGCCAAAGTAAATGGTAATGTTACGTACATCAGGCTTTGTGCTCTAAAAGGTAAATGTCTGCTTGTTCCCTTTTCTTGTTCCTTCTTTTCTGTTTTTATGAGTTTTTTGCATTAGTGTTTAGCATGCTCCTCCACCTCTAAATCCATGCCTTTCTCTATCGTGCAGCTAATCCACACTGTTTAGTAATATCCAGATGAAGCAGCCATCCATTTACCAGAACGCAAAACCGAAGAGCACCTTTCCTTGTCAGACACTGCTCTGGTATATCAAGATAGATCTCCATTATCAGACAGGCATTCACACCATAACCAGCCACCACGGTCCAGTCAGAAAAGGAACTAGGTCATACGTAACTGAGGCAAATGACAGACCAATCAATGGTTGCTTATTGTCAGGACCTTGAGCCCTCTCTGATTCAATTACCTGCTATGATGAGGAAGGGCAGCCAGGCAGGGAGGCAGGCAGGCCAAGCCCACAACGCTGTGATTAATGGGGCCAGGGCCGAGGAAATGGGTCAGACAAGGAGGAGGAAGAGGGGAGAAAAAGAGCAGGAAGGAAAAGAAAGAAAGAAAAGTAAGACATGGGGGAGAAAATGACACAACCGAGGCAGTCAGGGAGGATGGATGTGACGTATGAGATGAGGTGAAGGTGTGGAGCAGATGGTGTGAACTTCTACAGCCCTCTCATTCTTCATCTGTTGCTCTGTGAACTTTCACTTCTCTGTGGTCATTGTTTTCTCTTTTTTATCTGTTTCCTCCTCTTCTCTCCTACTTTTCCAGTCTTGCTTTTTCAGTAACACTTATTTCCTGCCAAGTTTCCTCCATTTATTCCTTCAGTGAATTTCTTCTTTCTTGTTTTTTTTCTCCTGTTTCCTTCAATTCTCCATCCCATTTTCACTTGGGCCTCCCTCTCTTTGTTCTCTCCAGGTTTCTCTCACTTCCACTGCCATACCACCTGCCTTTCAAAGCCTGCCGATGATCATGTGTGTGCATGTGAAGGATGAAGACGGAGAGGCGGCCTGCCAGCGGAGGTAAAAGGCATTCAGTCAGAGCGAAAACAGACTGAGCAGCTTTCCTGCCTGGGTGTGAATTATAGCCGGACAGATTCAGTTAGCCAATCCCTGCTGAGCTCACACAGCCGTTAAAGGATCTGGATGCTAATGAACAGACAAAGAATATTATTTTATATGGTATTTAATCACTTCTACGGGGTTTTCTCAACATTTTATGACCATCTTTCACTGTTTGTTATGAATGTATGAAACTTGAAGCTTGTGAAACTTCAGCTGCTTGTTCTACTCAAATAGCAACATTAAAAATAACCTTAAAAATCAATTGTGATTTCCTCATGTCCCTATGAACAGTGTCATCATGTTGTTTCAAAGACACCCAAGTTTACTTGAAATCAGCTAATGTTTTATAGAGCGTTACAAATAGAAAAATCAATGTCTGTCTAATGTTGTTTGAATGGGTTGGCTCTCAGCAGCAGGAGGGGGAATAGATTAGTCTCATATAGATTACCTGCTTGAGAATGAGCACATTTGTTCAACAGGGACAACATTTTCAAAGTCACTTTTGACACTACGGCCTGTTTTAACACTAAGACTCATGGATTAACTACAATAAAACAGGATAACCACTGGTTATTTATCATCGGTAAATACTTGAGTTCCTCCTCAGTGTTTTAGAGATGAAAAATTCATGGCAACAGATTAAATTAAGTTGGAATTCATTAAGCTAAATTAAGTGGAAAGATCAGTTTCACCACACTCAAGGTGTCGATACATGCAGCAAGCAGGATCAAATTCTCTTCACTGATTCATTGATTTTCCATCTAAGACTGAACAAGTGATACAGCTGGTGGTGTAGAAGGCTGTTCAGACATAAGGGCACATTCTGCACTAATTTTGCCAACTTGTGCTCAGAGACTGTATAGATAGAGAAATGCTCCGTCGCCTACAGGTTTGATGAACAGAGGTTCTGAAGCTCAGGACACATTCTAATACCCAAACTACCAAAGTATCTAGTATGTTAGAAAGTCATTTAGTCTGTCAAAAATTAATAGTATGGTAAATGCTGGTAAATACCAGGATGTCCTGTTATATCTGGTCTCATTCTGGTCATTCTGACCCACAATCCTCTGCACAGCGACAGATACGTCATGATGCCTCACTCTAGTAACAAGCCTGAGCCTCCCAGAGCGCAGACAGATTATTTCACACTGCAGACTGGGACAGATACATGAGCAAGAAGGTCAAAGCTGAAGACAGAATATTATGAGGAGTACATGGAAGTTGTTTGAATACTGCATGTACTCTATGCACTTTGTTAGGGCAGCTGGAGTACTGAAGGTAAGACTACTGTGATGTGGAGTGCAGTGTCTGTGTGGCCATGCCTCATCCCTCCTAAGTTCTGGCTAATCCAAACATGACCAAGAGAGTGGAGCATTACTGGACAATGATAATGTCTCTGGGTCACAGACTGTCCTATGACAGAACTCACCTGTCACTCAAAGCGGCCATGCCCTCACAGTGAATAACTTCAGGCCTTAATACGACTAAATGAGTGACTTTTAAAAAAATTCTCCTACTGTACAGCTGTCATGGATAGGAAACTAGCTGCACAGACCAGAACTACTTGTTGTACCAGGCTGTAAACACATTTATTTCTACTGTAAAGTTGGCCATTTTAATGTGGGGGTCTATGGGAATAGACATGCTCTGGATCTAGCCTCTAGTGGACATTCAGTTAACAGAATTAGGCATTTCCATACTGGCTTCACTATCAGTCAGAGAGGTTACTGCTTGATCAGCCAAAGGACAGCTAAACTGAAATTTCACCATAAATACGATGACCTTCACAACCCTGTTGGGTGGAATTTAGAAGTGCAGAGTCAGTTTCACTGAGGAGTCAAAGAGAGAGAGTGAACTCTTCTAGCTTTGTAACTCTGCCAATCCACAGGGACAAAACCAGCAGAAAAATCTGAGCGTTCTTAACTACCAGACTGGAAAATGACTATTTTGATTGTTTACATTGTGATCTAGTAGTAATACAGGAGTATCTAAGCTGCTTTAGGATGAGTAACTCTTTATGCAAGTAACCTCTTCCTACTCTTGGTGTGAATCCCACAGATGATAAACTGTGTTTGACATTATCTGATTTGTGGGCTGCACAGTAGCTCAGTGGTTAGCACTGTCGCCTTGCAGCTAGAAGATCCCTGGTTCGCGTCCCAGCCTGGGATCTTTCTGCATGGAGTTTCCATGTTCTCCCTGTGCAGGTGTGGGTTTTCTCCAGATTCTCCAGCTTACTCCCACAGTCTAAAAACATCTAAGGTTAATTGGTGATTCTAAATTGTCCGTAGGTGTGAGTGTGATTGTTTGTCTCTATGTGTAGCCCTGTGATAGACTGTTACCTGTCCAGGTGTCCCCTGCCGTCACCCTCAGTCAGCTGGGATAGACTCCAGGCCCCCTAATGAGGATTAAGCGGTGTATAGATGATGGAGGGACTATATGATTTGTTTTTAATTTTTTTACTGTCAGTGAAAACACACTGAACGATGCAAAACAGGACCAAATTATATGGACCTAGCACAGCCAGAGCAGTCAGAAACCATTCCTCTAAGATAAGGCTAAAAACAGTCTTTTGTTAGATACATACTTCTCCCAGACAGTGACAACATGCTTCTCTGCTTCTTTGTGGGTCACTGAACTCACATGGAGGAAGCACTCAATCAGTTTAGAGGTAGTGAGGCAGAGCCACAGAGCTAAATTACAGTCCTGCAGGTTGAATGCGTCACAAGCTTCCAGACTCTATTCCAGCCCATTTAACTGACAGACACCAGCACTCCACCACATGTGCATTTCTCACCACAGTATTAGCATGTTGTCACACTGGAAACTGCTCCCCAGTGATAAAAATAACCCAAATTAAGAAGGATTTAGGTAATTTGTACTCATGCCTATCTTAAATGTCTTTATAAGATGCATGTTGAAAACAGGGACAATGTTCCTGAAGCCATGGAGTATGGTTGAAAAGGACAAATAAATCCTTTTTCTTTTGTCTTTTTGGTGGAGAAGTAATTCCTCTTCAATAATAAATAAAGTGCTGGGTAATTTGTGGACAAGATCACACTGAGACGATCAAAGTACCTAATTTAATACATATCTTTGGTTTTAAAGAGATGCTTACCATATATACACTACCGTTCCAAAGTTTGGGGTCACCCAGACAATTCCATGTTTTCCATGAAAACTCCCACTTCTATTCATGTGCTAACATAACTGCACAAGGGTTTTCTAATCAATATTTAACCTTTCAACACCATTAGCTAACACAATGTAGCATTAGAACACAGGAGTGATGGTTGCTGGAAATGTTCCTCTGTACTCCTATGTAGATATTTCATTAAAAATCTGCTGTTTCCAGCTAGAATAGTCATTTACCACATTAACAATGTCTACATTGGATTTGTCATTTATTTAAAGTTATCTTTATCGAAAAAAAATGCTTTTCTTTCAAAAAAAAAAGGACATTTCTAAGTGACCCCAAACTTTTGAACTGTAGTGAAAGTTTTTCAGACACGCCCAGTGGCTAAGATACGTCCCACACTTCATGTATAAAGGAGTTATTATGGCAACAATTCTAAACAATTAACATCCACAGATGTCTTCTAATCACAGAGGGCTGGATAATGCTTTCTCCTCCAGGTAGGCAGACTAATGCTATTCATTTGACAGACCATGAAGCCCTCGTTTCTGCTAATTTATGTCCTATTTAACGGACACAGCCCTGATGTGGGACTTTGCCAGAGGTGCATCTCTCACCAAAACAACTGCAGTGTCACATTAGAGCCTGCCCTCTTGGCGCTTTTTCAGCAAAAAACATGTGGCACTGCTAAAAATACCTACTTTTGAATCATTCACGTCATACACTATTTAGAGAGCTCATGCATACTCATGACCCAATGCAAGTATGTATCATCAGACTGACTGGTAGGGAATTCAATTACTGGAATAAAGGAGCTGCAGCCACGGCTTCTCTGAGCTCTAACAAACATGAATGAAGCAGTGGCATGCAGGGAAATGAACCCTGATCAAAGTCTCTGTTACACTTTTAATCTTCCAACAAAACATGGCTTTAAGTGTGCAGCAGATTTCCCTGATGCATAATTAAGGTTTTACTTTGAGACTGCACTAGTTTTTACAGCACTAGCCTCCTACTCACAGAACAATATCAGCTATAAGTGGGCTGCTGTAAAGTCTGAGCGGCCGTCACTTCACTGGAAATCTGGATCCTGACAGCAACTTGTGACAAAGTAGATTTAAATCAAGTGATAACCTGTTTATTAAAGGCAGTGGAAGAAACTAAGAACTATGAACGACACAATAATATAAAAAACAGCGAACACACCATGAAGGCTGCCTTCTAACAGTCTTGACATCGACTCAGTTCTATTATATGTGTTGTCAAGAATCTTAAGATTAAACCATTAAAGTCATTGGTATGTGTTTATTTACAGAACCATTCTGGGTATTGTTCCTTCCTATTTGTCTTGTCTTTCCACAAGGAAACATGGAAGTTACAATCTCAGATCTATGGATACTCTGCAGGATGTCATCCCCGAAGTATGATCTGAACTGGGCAAGAAAGCATTTAGGTTTTCTGTACCTGATGCTTGGAATAAATTACAATCTAAACTTTAACTTCAAGCCTTTGTTACACTAAATGAGTTTAAAGTTCTGGTGAAATCATTACAGCTTAACTTGTCTGTGTGCAAGTTTTAATGTTAATTTTATCTGTTGTTTACTGATTTTAATGTGACTATGCTGCTGCCCTCTCAGCCAGGTCTCCCTTTAAAGGAGATCTCTGATCTCAGTGAACTAACGTGGTTAAATAAAAGCAAAATAAATGTTTAAAAAAACAACTTTATTACTGTTTAATTCCAATGACAACAACAAGCACTATGTGCACTACAAGAAAAGCCAAAGATTAATATCATGAATTAAATTTTATCCTATGACAAAAAAACACAACGCCGTGTGGTTTGACTGCATAAGAAACACAAAAGTATTTATTCAGAGGCTTCTGAACCTGTAACTTCCCCACTGCACTGTACAGTAGAAAGATATGAGACGGATAACTACTAAAGACAAACAGCACTGCAGTACATCCTCTCAGTCCTATACTATGCCTTTCCACATCACAGCAGAGGATGCATATAGAAGCACAGTACAGTAAAGCCGTGAGACAGTCCTGCTGACTCTACAGAGACGCCCTCCTCTCATTCCCTGTAAAGTCAGCTCATTAAAGAAATATGGAAGTCTGTAATGTAATTCTATAAGTGTTCTTTGATAAGCTCATTACAGTACTCTGCATAAATAGTCTGTACACACAGCTCAGAAATCATAAAGTAGTTGTAGTTTCACATGGTGACACAGAATATAAATAGAATGCACTTTATTTTAAACCATTAACACCAACAAAAATGTTATGTGTGGGTGTTTGTCTTCATGAAATATTCTGGGGTAAAACAGTTTGAGCCAAAGTTGCAGCGTTTGAGCAGGGAGAGGAGAGAAATAAAACTAGCCCAGTAAATCATTTTAATTGCAACTATTTCCATTAACAGTTTCTCCACCACGGTGCTCAGCATTAAACTAGTGAGGCTGTCATCTCATTTTTTTTTGTCCCAAACACTTTTTCTACAGAATGATGTCGGAGAATTTCACTTCCCTGAAGCCAAACATCCACTACTGATCCATAACTGAATGTTTATTTGTAATGTGTTAAAAATACATTTCTAATCAACACATCTATGCCATTCAGTCCTACAAAATGAAGAAGCTTCAAATATGTTGTGAAAAGGTTGTAGTTTAACCTCAAATGTGATATTTTCCCAAAGATAACCAAACAGTGAGTGAAAACAAAGACACATGAACCCTAAGACTGACCATCTCACCATCATCCTCCTGACGGGACTTTGTCATCCTAGAAGAGTTTCCTACCAGGTCTCATTCTCACATTTTGAGATCCGATCCGATCCGATCCGATCCATTCCATTCCATTCCATTCCATTCCATTCCATTCCATTTATATAGTGCCAATTACAGTCAAATTGTCTCAAGACGCTTTACAGAACCCATATGCCTGACCCCCAGAGCAAGCCAAAAGGCAACAGTGGCAAGGAAAACACCCTTTTAACAGGGGAAAAAACCTCGAGCAGAACCCGGCTCTTCATGTGAGGGGACCCATCTGCCTGCTGGCCGGGCAGGTTGAGAGGGACAGAAGAGGTAGAGAGGTAGAGAGATAGAGAGGTAGAGAGGTGGAGAGGTAGAGAGGTGGAGAGGTAGAGAGGTAGAGAGGTAGAGAGATAGAGATGTAGGGGGTAGAGAGGGGGAGGGGAAAAGGGAACATAAAACAACACATCATTTTTAAAATGTAAATGACAAAGTAGTTTAGAGAACTTGTGGAAGACAGGGCTGAAAGTACAGTCTGTGCCATGCATCCTACTTTTCTGTTCCACTGTCATTTTTCAGGGTGCTACGTCACGGATAAGCTGACACTCGCCCAACACTGACACTCAAATCAAATGGAAAACAGTAAATGTAGCCCACTGTGTAGTAAACAATTAGTGATTTAAGACACACTACTAGAGTGCACATTCTGCTTTCAGTCAGTCAGTTTCTCTGTCAGTGAGCTTGCAGTAATTCATCTACATATCAGACCTGCTGAAAATAAGAAGTCATGACTTTGTACAACTTTCAGACTAAGCTACAACTTCTGTTACGCCACAAAATCAAAAACAACAGGATGGTTGTTTCTGTGTTTCAACATTCTACAGCAGAAACTGAAAAAAAGCTGGGAGCATCAACACTCTGGCATTTGATGCACAGACCTTCCTAACATTTTAAATTCAACAACACATGCACCAAACCTCAGATTCCCAACACAAGTTGTGTTCCTTCTATCTGAGACATTTCCAGGAGATGCAGACGGTTCCTACCACTTTGTTGCCCGGTGTGGTGTGTGCCATCCATGGCTCCATTGGATCCCACTGTGACGGGCTGCTGGAGCTAAGTGGCAGCTTGGGTGTAGGGCTCTGAGTACAAGGGAGCATCAGGGTGTTGTGAGTGAGTTTATCCTACTGTGTGTATGTGTGGGTGTTCACATGGCTGTAGGACTGCCATGCATGGAGCTGGGTGTCAGGAATATTGTATGAGTGCTGTGCTGGCTGAATGTGTCCACAGCTAATAAAATGTCCCCGATAGAACATGACCATGGTCACTGGAGCTAGGAGTGACACTGGAGTGCGCAATGAGCCATGATCCCAGTTTTATTCTGCACCGGTCCCCTTCTAGCTTCTCCAAACACTAATTAAGACCTCCTCTTCCTGAGCATCGTGTCAGGATCTCCTCCCTATCCATCCATGATCCAGCCTCCCTTATTAGACTGCATCAGTCACAGCTCACCTGCACTCAAGTTCACACAGAGACAAAAGTCCAAGAAAAGAAGGCGTTTCATCATTGTTTGCAAAGCAGCAGTTAGCTCTAATCTAAGAACAGACATTTGCATTGAAACTTCCAGCCATTTCCATGTGCACAGAAAGAGAAGTGAGCGTTCATGAGCCAGTCTGAGAGCAGCTTGGTCACAAAGAAGCACAAAGAGGCAAAAACCAACAGAAAGCAGGAAAAGGGGACAGAGCCAGAAGTCCTTCAGGAGGAGGAGAAATTCTGCATGTGTTCAGGGTGTCAGATGTTTTATGGAACACGTAAATTATTCAGCCTTGTTTGCCTTCAACATCTTCTTCTGTGCTCCTCTGAGGGATTGATGAGGCCTGTCATCGCTCTTCCTGATGTATGCTGCCATCTTCAGGCCACAGCTGGTAATGCAGGTGCTCTTATTTAGTCAGTTCTCAGGCATCGGCCACAAACATCACAGAGTCGGAAGGTTTAAAGTTGAAGCACAGAGCTCAGTAGTAGATTTAACTGATTATTTCCTCTCTATAGGTGAAGGTTCAGTGAAATCAGCTGCTGTTGTCTCCTAAAAGCAGCCGACTGGTGGACTACAGGAAGGTCAGAGGGCAGCTAGAGGCAGGTCTTTAGGTAATTTATGATACCTAACATCAGACACACTAAAACACCATGCTGCTAGAATGTTACATTGGGTTCAGGAAGTTATTTTTCTGTCCCATTACCCATTGCTGTTTTTCTGATTCAAACATCCTCAGTCAAATGTTCCAGAGTCATTTCATATTCATGAGATGTCAGATATATGCAGGAAAAATGAAAACAATTTAATGTTTTCTTCCTAATAGAGCTATATAAATAGCAGAGGACAGCATTTGGGGACACCAGCTGGTGCTGTTTCCTCCATCCGTAACACGGCTACAGTATGCAGCATTGGTTAATGCACGTGTGTGCATATCCACATGCAGCCACTGAGGGTCAATGCTGTGACCTGACCAGCTGTACCTTCCACTGTGTAGATGACTGCATTAGGTTTAGATTGTGTTGTGCCATTACTTTGGCTTATTCTCCATTGATGTTCCCATTCTTACAAGAAAAGTAAAGAGAGCATAATGTCTCACCCAGACAATATGAAAGAAGGATCATTCATATTCCTCTTTAGTAATTCCACACAGACTACAGTCCTAGCAGAGAGCTTAACTTAATCTTTTCAGCTCTTTGTTCATATTACTCAGCAGGGGCTTCCAAACATGAGAAACATGAGAAACAGACAAAAACACCAGACTGACAATTTGGAATTTAAGAACTTCATCGCCTCCATGTTGAAAACAAACTAAATAACTTTGGAGTATATCTCTGGCATCCCATAAAAAAAAAAAAACTAGACCCATTATGTGTAATATCAATTTAAATCACAATATACTACTGAGCAGGAGTCATAGATTTTCGTTTCCAATTAGACTCCAGTTGGGTTGCTGTAAGATCGTAATAAAATCAGTCAGATAAACACAGAATATGAGAATAAAATCTATGAGTTAAGACTGCCATTGCATTGTGTGATGTTTGCATTTTATTAGATTGAAAAGCTTTCCAAAACCATTATTAAGGCTTTATATTTTCAGCTAATTAAAGCTGCAGTAATCCGGAAAAGAATCAAAAACAAACAAACATAAAAGGGTTTAATCTGATGTCTTAAGCCCTCCCACCAGATGAGGTCAAACACGTGCACGTGGCTCAGATGAGCAAAAACAGTCACAGTACAAATCTACATCCACAACTGGGATTCCTGCCACGGCACAGCCTCCTCCTGTTGCCAACTCTGCTGCTTTTTGCTGTCTGACTTCAACTGAGAAGTCCTGTGACGGGTCAACAGGTTAGAGTGTCTAAGGGCTGAAAATGGAGCAAACAGGAAGTGCAGACGTGTAGTTTCCTCTTAGATCACTTCAATTACAACATGCTGAAATGTAATTATGGAATTGCTGAACATTGACACCAAGTAATACTGCCCAGCACAGCTTTAAGGAACTACAAACCTGGACAAACTGACATCGGCATAGATTGATCCTTATTTATTAAATCCATGAAAGGGTGTGATTTATGATACACTGTTTTCAAGTGTCACTCTAAAGGATGAGAGATCTTTGTCGGATCACTGGAAGTTTTTAAGTTTCATGAATTCTGCAGGGTATAAAGGCATGAGGCCCAAAACCCACCGGTGGGTTCGAAGGGCATGCTATGTTATTTAAAAATGGATAAATGAAACCATTCATCAGAGCCAAATGCACAGAAAGAATCATCTGACTTTCAATTTTCTGTCAGTCCTTGAACTAATCATGTGGTTTCGTTGGAAGAATTTACCCAATCCACACTTATAATCATGATATTTAATCATATTCACCTCATTCTGCATGTCTCATTTAAAAATCTGCCACTCACAAACCATTGTGATCTTCTACAGGCTAAAGACATTTCTTTTAGCACTCCTCATTCCACTAAACATTTCAAAGACCCTCTGAACAAGTAGAATAATGATCTGGGATGGAGCATCTTAATTAACCTGCTCCTCTACAAGACATCTTCCTCTGATTAAAAAAATGCCTGATACTTAACTTTCTGCAAAGTAGACAAGAAAACGTGCCTTAAAAACAGCCTTGTTTGTGTGACTGTTTGCCTCATTAAAGCTCTCCTCTGACAGCGGCACCCAAAGAGCTGCTGTACGATCCTGAGTGAGTCTTTTACTTGTCTGTTAAATGTAGCAGAACAAGCACCTTTGTTAAATGAAATGAGGTCAAAGCAGACTTTCCTTCTCTCCTGAAGTTCTATATGATTGCCTCTGCTGTGACAAATGTTTTTTTTGCAGATGTAAAAATTATCCAGACACAAATCCATTTTCTAAACAGAAACTCGAGCCACAGAGACAACTCTTTCTATAGAATCAGTTTCTGTCCATTCTATATCATTCTATATCAACTCCTAAGCAATAAGAACAGGATTTACAGACACCGTTTCTGGAACACGGAGTCGACAGATCTTCAGACTGAACATCTACAGAGAGAGGTAGAGGCGTTTTCTGGAGTTCCTGACGCGATGGAGATGATGATGAAGTTGTGTCTGTGAAGACGGAAAGCAACTGTGCTGTTCTGACTGCGGCGGGAAACAGCAGTTCCAGAACACAAGCTTATGAAGGACTCAGGAAATGAAAGCACTGCCTCACAAGATGTCCCATATGTCCTCTCTCCATTACTCTCTTAGTCAGTTAGCAGTAATTAGAATGCCGCCACACCACCTTTCATCATCCTCTCATCAGAGCACAATCAATCTCATTCTCATTCACTTGAGCTGGTGTTGTGAGCATTTTATACCCAGAAAGACTTATAGCAAGCAAAAGCGTCCAATTTAAACAGAGAGAACAGGGAACCAACACTGAGCCAGAAGACAAAATGTATCAGCAGCCCAGACTGGTTCCAAAAGACAACACAAACACCACACTCCATCCACTCAGACACACTTTCCTACCTGTGTGACTTTCTCTGTGACATTGTGCGTCCGGTCAATAAGTTTGCATGGAGCAATGATGTCCATCTCCCCAGAGGGCAAGGCGATGAGGGGGTCAGGTTTGAAATCCACAAAGTTGAGGGTGATCTGAGGGATTCTGGAGATTGTGCGGTACCTCATGAGGTCAGAGTCTGAGGTGGAGTTCAAGATGTTTGACTTGCTGTTTACCGCACCTGAAAACCAAACAACGCAACAGAGAGATCAGAAACCAGATGGAATAATATCAGAGGTCCTCTGTTTGTCGGTTCCTCTCTCACCAGTGCTGCTGCTGGCTGGCCGGACGCTCGCTCTCCGGTTCTTTCGGTCCCAATCGGGCCTCATGGCCTCGATCTCGTCTACGGAGGAGGCACGCCGCATACTGTGGAAGCTTTCCCGTGAGCGGCTATGAGACAGGGAGCAGTTAGAGGCCGAGCCGTCTGGGTTGAGGCTGAGCCGGTGATGGGGTGCTACACAGGGTGAGGACTGGGTGAGAGGACCCACCAGGTGGTGAGGAGCTGGGTGGTGGGTTACAGGAGGATCAGTGCACAGTAAGGTGCGCTGGTCTTCCTGCCGGTCTTCTGGCCAACTCTGTAGAGCTGACCTGGGAATTAAAAGGGAGACAATATTCACAGACTGCCATCGATGAACCTGAAGCCACATGACAGGAAGTATCTGCTGAACTGTATGGCACTGGAACAGAACAGAATGACCAACAATGAGCTTTGACTTCACTACAGGAGGAAACGGATCATCAGGATTCCATCAAGTATGAACATTTCACATCATTACTCTGAAATGATGGTTCTGTGTGGTCATTTGATGTATTCTTATTTGATAAGATTTGGAAGTTAACCCTTTAGGCGCCACAGTTTTTTCAATAAAATATTCAGTTTTGATATCCCTTTTTCCAAAGGTTGTAACTTGAAAATGATTAGAGGTAAAGGCAAACTGTAAATGAGTAAAATCATCAGTATGATCCAAAGTTTGTGATGGGAGTAAATTCACTCATCTAATTTGCATATTATGACGTCACCAGGCGGCAAACATATCAATTACATAACTTTTACAGATGTTTATTGATCAAGATGGCATTGCTTGGCTCAGAATTTGTCAGATCCCTGTCTCCACGATACCCAACAGGCTCATCAAAATGTCTGATCCACTCGTGATACTGTTCCTCATCTCTCAAGCAAACTCAACCATCATCATCGGCATTTACGGCAGGGCCGTGAACGCCACTGCGGCCTCCGCCACTATTATCAGTGCATTTTCTCCTGCGTCTACTGCCATTTCCGCGTTCTTTTGCATCCCCGCTACCCACCTCATTATTAGCGGTGTTTTCACCACCCCTGCTACACCCACCACGTCCCCTCCTGCCACCCCGGACACGGTGAAGCAAAGCATCAGCTCCAGGATGTGCTGCTTGTGGACTGTCATGGCGCACGGACTCGCTGCCGTTACGCACGGACGCAGCGTCACTTTATGTCTCACTGGACGACTGAACATCTTCATCAGAGAGTGAATATTCCTCTTCAGAAACTGAGTCAGCCATTACTTGACAAAGTACTTTGTCAACAGTGAACAGACCTCTCAGCATGGTGAGTTTTCTCGCGCTGTCCTGCGCTCTGCTGCGCTCCGACTGCGACCCTCGTCTCCTCGACCGGGAGGCGGTTTTCAAACTCTATAAACTCCAAAACTTTGAATGAATACATGCCCACAAATGATGCTCAGATTGGAGTTCCAGATGTCCGCCATCTCCTGGTGTAAAGTAGTAACTATATGAGTCACTATTTGCAGCGATAGCTTGCTACGTTCAGCAATGTTGCTTGTCCCAATATTGCGACTTTGGCACTTAAAGGGTTAAAAGTTAGTGAGTCTGGTTGAGAAAATCAAACCTTAAAATCAATAAAAAGTGCCAAAAACGAATCTCATAAAAAGATAACACATCAAAGCCAGGAACACATCCCTCAGACTTCAGTATGGTAGAATATTTTTGGTAAGAAGCCCATGAGAAGGTTGCTCTGCAGCAGCGAGCTCTAATGTTTGTGCCTGTTTATAAAAATCATTCATGAGTACAAAATGTGTTCTACATAGTCAGTAAATAAAGCTTTGCCGATTCATCTGTTAAAGTAACCCTCCAGCATCTACCTGCTTCCACTGAGCTGCTCCTGGTGGTCTGGTGGTAGGGGGGGGAGGGGCAGGAACTCCCCCAGGCCTAGGGACTCGTGACTGGGGTGGTCTGGAGGCAGTGGAAGGGGAGTAGCGATGGGGATGTGACCGGCCTCGGCGTCGTCAAGTGACGCTTTACTGTTGGATAAGGAGCGCAGCAGGGGAAGACGCAACTTGAAGCCTCGTGGACGACCTGGTAGAGAGGAGGAGGTAAGATGGAGGATAAGGCTCTTAACCAACAGAGAGACTGAAGATTAACTACATTAAACTGTGGTGCCGATGAGAGCTGCAGTAGGAAAGTGAGACAAGTAGAGACAGAAAATCTGAGGATATTGCAGGTGATGGAGGTCATGCTAGGAGAGAGGGAGATTTGAAGTGCATCAACGCCAAAGACAGTCTACCACAACCTGGAACAACAGCATTGATTAGAATTAGATTTTAGGCACAAAGTCAAAAAAAACAAAAGAGACATTTGATTCCAAACATTATTGTGCCCTGCTTCAGATGCTTTCCCTGAGGTTATCCCTCTGGAACATTAAGTACACAGTTTATGAAAATAGCATTTTTGTCAGCACAAAAACCCAGAATTTACAGGAGTAAAATCACCTGACTTTTTTTTCTTTCTGTCTGCATTTATTCTCATTGTTTAAATCCAAAAAAGGGGTGTCAACATTATATGAGTGTCAGGGCTCCCTCCTCTGTCCCAGCTTCAGCCCCCACCTGACCTCCTTCATCCTCCCTCTCCCCCTCCTCCCTCCTATTCCTCTTTCCACCTTCCTGCTGCAGCTTGGCAGAGCTGCTCTGTCCAGCTGCTGTTCATCACCAATCACTCACCAATGGAACCTCCGGGCAGCTGCCGTGCAGCACACCTGCTGATCATCTCCACCATAAAAGCCGGCGGTACACTCCACACCCTGCCAGATAAACTCTGCTCACGCAGTCAGTTGTCTCGCCTTGCACATTGCTAAAGTTCTCCATTAAAAAAAGCCTTGCCTTGACTAACCCCGTTTTCTTGTTTAGCTCCACTGACCCAGCTGCCCGGTCCCACCTGCTCTGCGCCCCCCCATCTCCTGCACTCCGGATCCAGCCCTGACCAGACCTCCCCCCTCCCTCACCTTGGACCTGCTGCCTCCTCCTGGATCCCCTACTTGTCGTGGAGGGTCTCTGCCTGCCGTGCGCCCTCCTCGGCTCTGGAAAACACCCCGCCTGTGGAACGAGGCTCTCCTGCCCGCTCTCTGCCGCCAACCTACCCCCACCACGGAGGATGCCAACCGAGCCGCTGGTTCCTGGTACAGTCACCCCCCACCCTCCCCATTTAGTTCAGTTACTCCAGACCTCAGTTTTCCCACCCCGTCCAGCACTCCCTTAACCTCTGTTTAAAACAATAAAATCCACCTCTGTTCTTGCCTCAGTCCCTCGTCTGTGTGCTCTCTGCTCGGGTTCACCCCCATGCCATGACAGTACTATCTGGCCACGATGAACCCGGAGAGCACACAGCGGGGTGCTGACCACCCCCCCAACCTGCTCCAGGCTGTAAACAGCCAAGGGACGCTTCTCGGGCAGCATAGCCAGGATCTCCAGGAGTTAGCTGCATCAAACCAGAATATGGCCAACCAAATGAATGCTTTTTCCGATCAAATTAATCAAATGTCAGCCATGATCACTCAGCTCACTACCGTTCCTGCTCCACCTCCTCCACCAGTTTCTGAGCCTAGCCCCGCAGTGGCTCAGCCAGTGCCTACAGCTGCCCGAGAACCGTTTGTGCCCAAGCCAGAGCATTATGGGGGGGACCAGGGACTTGCCAAGCCTTTCTCATGCAGACATCCTTAGTTTTTGAATTACAACCACTCCCCTACAGCACAGACAGGTCCCGTATTGCATATATTTTGAGTCTTCTCACGGGTGTGGCTCCTGACTGGGGATCGGCGGTCTGGGCTGCGCAGAATCCCATCTGCCACTCCTATCCGGCGTTTATCCATGAGATGAAGAAAGTGTTCAACCATCCGGTCCAAGGCCGAGATGTGGGGAAAAGGCTCTACTCCCTCCGTCAAGGAGCCTGCAGCGCGGCAGAATACGCCGTCGACTTCCGGACTCTCGCGGTGGAGAGCGGCTGGAACGACACGGCTCTGCAGGAGGCGTTCCAGAGGGGGCTCAACGAGGGGTTAAAGGACGAACTGGTGACCCGGGACGAGTCCTCCACCCTTGATGAACTAATCGACCTGGTAATCCGTCTCAACAACCGGATCAGGGAATGCCACCGGGAGAGAGGTATCCATGTCCTCCAGCCCTCCCAGCCACGACTCCAGACCCAGCCACACCCCTGCCTGCGCGGTCCCAGTCGCGGTCCCAGTCCCGGACCCAGTCCCCTCCCCGCTCTCCTCCCCCTGTTCATGCCCCGTCTTCATCAGAGGAGGAACCCATGCAGCTTGGCCAGGCCCGCCTCTCCGAGGAGGAGAAACAACAGCGCCGCAGGAGGAATGCCTGCCTCTACTGTGGGGAGGTCGGCCACTACGCGGCAGGCTGCCCGGCCAAGCTGGGAAAAGGGCAGGCTCGCCAGTGACCGGGGGGATCCTGGTGAGCCAGACCTCTATGTCCTCCCCCCTGTTACAACTACGGGTTCCCACCACGTTGACATGGGGAGACCAGCAGTTCACCATCTCTGCCCTGGTGAACTCAGGCGCCGAGTGGAATTTTATCAACGAAGCTCTGGTCCATCAGCTGGAGATCCCCACCGAGCCACTCTCCACCCCTCTGTTTGCACGAGCCCTGAATGGTCGGCGGTTGGCCCAGGTCCTCCTCCGTACCACCCCCATCCCTATCCTGCTATCAAGCAACCACCATGAACGCCTGTCCTTCTGCGTTCTCTGGAACCTCCACACCCCGCTAGTTCTGGGATACCCTTGGCTCCAGCTTCACAATCCCCACATAGACTGGACCCAGGGGAGAATCCTAACCTGGAGCACCCAGTGTCACACCACCTGCCTGCTCTCCGCCCCAGCCTCACTGCTCTCACGTCCACCACCCGGAGGTTCTGCTGGTCCGCCGAGGCCGCCTTCAAGGACCTGAAGAACCGCTTCACCATGGCCCCGATCCTCATACAACCGGATCCCAGCCAACAGTTCATTGTTGAGGTGGACGCCTCCGATACCGGAGCAGGAGCGGTGCTGTCTCAGAGAGCCCCCGGAGACGGCAAACTACACCCCTGCGCTTTCTTCTCCAGAAAGCAACGGCTACAGAGTGGAACTATGACATCGGCAACCGCGAGCTCCTGGCAGTGAAGCTGGCGTTGGAGGAGTGGAGACACTGGCTGGAGGGGGCCGAACAACCATTCCTCGTATGGACCTACCACAAGAACCTGCAATACATCCAGACCGCCAAACGTCTGAACTCCCGGCAAGCCAGGTGGGCCCTCTTCTTTGGTCGTTTTAATTTTCCACTGTCTTATCGCCCCGGCTCCAGGAACATCAAGCCCGACGCCTTGTCCTGGATCCACACCAAGGAGGAGGCCCCGCAGACACCAGAACCCATCCTGGCGTCACGGTTCCTGGCAGGATTGACCTGGGAAATAGAGACCTCCGTCCGACGGGCCCAGGAACAGCAACCCGACCCCGGAGGCAGCCCACCTGGCTTGCTCTTCATCCCCAAAACCACACGCTCCACCGTCCTTCAGTGGGCCCACTCCAGCCAGTTCTCCTGCCACCCAGGTGTCTCCAGGACACTAGCGGTTCTCCGTCAGAGATTCTGGTGGCCCTCCATGGACCAGAACACCCGGGACTTCGTTTCAGCCTGCTCCGTCTGTGCCCGAAGCAAGACCAGCACCCAACCCAGCACGGGACTCCTGAGGCCCCTGCCCATCCCTAGACAACCATGGTCCCATATCGCCGTGGACTTGGTTACCGGGCTACCGCCGTCTAACGGAAACACCGTGATCCTGACAGTGGTCGACCGGTTCTCCAAGGCGGTACACTTCCTACCCCTGCCCAAGCTCCCCTACACTGGGGAGATCGCCGATCTCCTGGTGGCTCACGTCTTTTGCCCTCACTGGATCCCGGTGGATATAGTATCAGATCGGGGGCCTTGGTTCATCTCCCAGGTATGGAAGGCCTTTTGTTCCACGCTGGGGGCCTCAGTCAGTCTCTCCTCTGGTTTCCACCCTCAGCAACGGTCAGACGGAGCGGCTGAATCAGGAAATGGAGGCCACGCTCCGCTGCATCACCGCTGAGAACCCTAGCTCCTGGAGCTCCCAACTCCCCTGGGTGGAGTTGTGCACAACACACTCCCCAACGCCTCCACTGGCCTGTCCCCCTTCCACTGTGTCCACAGCTACCAACCCCCGTTGTTCCCTGAGCTCGAAGAGGACATAGCAGTTCCCTCTGTAGCCGCCCACCTCCGACGCTGCGCCCGGACCTGGCGCCAGACACGTGCCGCCCTGCTCCAGTCATCAAGGAGGATTCAGGACCAGGCCAACCACCACCGCTCTGAGGCTCCTGTTTACGCCCCAGGACAATGAGTGTGGCTCAGGGCCAAGGATCTCCCTCTCCATGTCCCCTCCAAGAAGCTGGCCCCCCGATTCGTTGGCCCCTTCCAAGCGGAGTCTGAAATTAATCCCTGTGCCATTCGCCTCAAGCTCCCCCAGTCCATGCGAGTCCTCCCCACATTCCACGTCCCAGGTAAAACCCTTTAAAGAGAGTCCTCTGGTTCCCCCCACGCCTACTCCTCTGCCCCCTCGGATCCTGAACAACGACCCCATCTACACGGTCAGCCAGTTCCTGGACGTACGCCGCCGAGGCAGGGGTGTGCAATATTTGGTGGACTGGGAGGGCTACGGACCAGAAGAGAGGACAAGGATCCCCCGGCGGCAAATTCTGGACCCCTTTCTCATCAGGGATTTCACCGGGAGCATCCAGGACGCCTTTGCCGTGCGCCAGGAGGCGCACGTGGGGGGGGGGTACTGTCAGGGCTCCCTCCTCTGTCCCAGCTTCAGCCCCCACCTGACCTCCCTCTCCCTCTCCTTCCTCCTATTCCTCTCTCCACCTTCCTGCTGCAGCTCGGCAGAGCTACTCTGTCCAGCTGCTGTTCATCAGCAATTACTCATCAACAGAACTCCGGGCAGCTGCGGTGCAGCACACCTGCTGATCATCTCCACCATAAAAGCCGGCTGCACACTCCACACCCTGCCAGATAAACTCTGCTCACGCAGTCAGTTGTCTCGCCTTGCACGTTGCTAAAGTTCTCCATTTAAAAAAAAAAAAAAAGCCTTGCCTTGAGTAACCCCGTTTTCTTGTCTAGCTCCACTGCCCAGCTTTAGTTCAGTTACTCCAGACCTCAGTTTTTCCACCCCGTCCAGCACTCCCTTAACCTCTGTTTAAAACAATAAAATCCACCTCTGTTCTTGCCTCAGTCCCTCGTCTGTGTGCTCTCTGCTCGGGTTCACCCCCACGCCGTGACAATGAGATTGATGCATATTTTAGTCTTGCAGCAATATTTAGTGCATGTGTGTGACCATTACCCGCCCTCCCTGAAAGCTAAGCAGACTTTCTTTATTAGAATTCCCTATTATGAGCCAGGGAGGGCAGTGCTACACCTCAGTGATGTGCAGGGGAAACAAAGACTGGACAGGACGAACGGGGATAGAAACTAACAGGCGGTGCTATTACAATTAAAGAGTGTGAGGTGGTGTGTTATTCCCAACTACTAACTGCCCATCAATAAAACAGAAAAACACAACAACAACAAAAAAAAAGAGATTCAATAAATAATTAAACAAATAATATTGAACACCATAATTGTGGATGTCTTGACAGTATAGAACAGAATAGGCTGGAAGAGGATACTAGTGAAAAAGAGAATGAGTTTAGTGTAGCGACTCTGGAGAGACTCTCAGCACATCCTGGCGGGTCCCATCATTCGCTGTCAATGGGACTCGACAGGAGCTGGCGAGACCTGATCAAACATGCAAGTGTGAAGGACCCTTGAAGCCCAGAACAGCTATCACGGCAAGGCAAGGCCAAGCGAACAAGGGCACCTCTTCCCCCCGGGCCGCAGGAGCCACAGGGCGGCACCCCCAGAGAGCCACCAGGGCCACCATGAACCACGCGGACCCAGAGAACAAGAGGGAGCAGCTACCAGCACCCCCAGCGTGCCAAGACCGACCCAGGCGGCCCGGGGCATGAGGACCCCCCCCCCCCCCCCCCCCCCCCCGCCACCCAAACCCCAACCCTGCCCACCCTAGCCCCCACCAGAAGCCCCCCACCCCGCCCACAGGGCGGCACCCCCAGAGAGCCACCGGGGCCACCGTGAACCACACGGACCCAGAGAACAAGAGGGAGCAGCTACCAACACCCCCAGAGAGCCAAGACCGACCCAGGTGGCCCGGGGCACGAGGACCGACCCAGGTGGCCCGGGGCACGAGGACCCCCCCGCCACCCAAAACCCAACCCCACCCACCCTAGCCCCCACCCGAACCCCCCACCCCACCACACCACGGCACCCCCAGAGAGCCACCAGGGCCACCGTGAACCACGCGGACCCAGAGAACAAGAGGGAGCAACTACCAACACCCCCAGTGCGCCAAGACCTACCCAGGCGGCCCGGGGCACGAGGACCCCCCGCCACCCAAACCCCAACCCAACTCACCCTAGCCTCCACCCGAACCCCCCACCCCACCACCCCGCCCACAGGGCGGCACCCCCAGAGAGCCACCAGGGCCACCGTGAACCACGCGGACCCAGAGAACAAGAGGGAGCAACTACCAACAACTCCAGTGCGCCAAGACCGACCCAGGCGGCGCGGGGCACGAGGACCCCCCCGCCACCCAAACCCCAACCCAACTCACCCTAGCCCCCACCAGAACCCCCCACCCCACCACCCTGCCCGCCCACCCCCACCCACTCCCCCACCCCCTCCCCCACCCCCACCGCAGCCAGGAAGCCAGACACAGGGGCCGAGCGGCCCATCGAAGGGATGGCAACCAGCCCAGCACAAAGCAGGCCACCACCGGGAGCCGGCCAGGGGAAATCGGAGCCAGGCCCCGAAGTGAGTCCAGAGGGCAAAAATGGACAGTGTGGTGGGCCCGGCGACACCGACAGGGAGGCATCCTGCATACCCCCGCCCCTGCACCAGGCCCCAGGAGAGCACAGCACACCCAAGGTCCCCACACCCTGCAACGCGCCCCGACAACCCAACCAGGACAGAGCCACCACAAGCCACCAGCCCGCACCACAGCCGCAGCATCCACAAGGACAGCCAATCCAGCCCCCGCAGCCCACCAAGAGACACCGCACCAGCCGGGACCCGTTGGGCACGCAGGAAAACCCCCCCAGGCCACAACCCCCAGGCCCCGGGGACCCCCCAGCCACAGCAACACGGATGATGGTCCAAGAAAGCGTGAGTAAGTGTTTCTACCACCTTTGTAACAATCACTTGTGTTGCTGGAACCCTGGAAAACGTGGAACCTGAGCAAACAACATGAAAACATGGTTGGTTGGTAGGTACCTGTAACGAGCCAGGTGGGCAGGCGATGGTTCAGATCCTGTTTATCGTCTCGAAGTGTCTCGTCTGTCATGACCTCGAAGTTGAGGATGAACATGATCACCACGCCATCCTCATTCTTCACCGGCACCACATCCACCATACACAGGATGCAATGACCTGCAGGGCAGAGGAAGGAATAGCACTCAGTCACTCTGATTCTACAACCCTGAGCTTCATATCACCAGACATCACATTAGTAGCTCCAAACAATTGACAACAGTTACATTAAAAATACACGTCCCAAAGTAGAAACTCCATGAAACAAAAGTGAATAAGTCAGAAAGCCTGTGATCATTGAAACAACTTTGAGTACACCTGAGATTATCCATTAGCCTATTTACATGAACATGGTGATAAAATATAGCTGTAAACAGCAGAACTTTCTCAGTTTTGGACCAGTGATCTGTGTCTACCTGCATATCTGCATCCACACACACAGACACAGAGGTTATCAGTGGAAATCAGTGTTTCTGTGATAGTTCAGACAGTGTGAGGGATATTACACAACATACACCTCTATAGATGTTCGCTCTTTGGCACTAAACTACAGGATGAAGCTTCTGTAAAGTGCATTAAGGAATATTCTTCGTCAGATGAGATCCGGATGAATTTATATGCCTCAGTGAGGTTCAGCATATTGGGTGTAAACATGAGCCAGACTGCCACAGTGAATGCATCGCCCTGGCAGTGAAAAAAGGAGGTGGGAGTGGATCATATGAAGCTGCATGAGGGCAAAGGTGTTGCCTGTAAATACACCAGAATACACGCTGATGAGATGACTCCCAGTCTAATAAAGTTGGACTTCCAAAGTATTAAAAAATGAAAGATCTGACTCTCAGTGATGAAAGATGTGCAGCCTGTAGTTCTTCCAGTGTGTAAGGACACATACAGCATATGGACTCATTATACAGGCCCACTTTCTCCTTCTCTCTACTTATTAAATGTACATCTGTGCTTAATCAGCTCATACACTGTCCTCCATATGAGGCTAATCTACTAGTGGAGTGCTAAAACAGCTAAGTAAGCATGAAATTAGACCACATATGACAGTAAGTGGCTGGGGTTGGACACGCTGTACACACCACCTCCACTGGAAGTCACAATAGGCTGCCAGTCAGGGTCTGACACAAGAAATCCAAATCTTTAAAGTATCAACACACACACAAACACGCGCGCACACGCACGCACACACACACACACAAGGCATCATGACTGTACGTTAAAACATGATCTGACTGAGGAGATCCTACAGGAATGAAGATAAATCAAGACAGGAACAAAATCTCAAAGTCTTTAAAGCACAAATGAAGTGGAGGCAGTTTTTGTACAAACGTTTTTACATCATATGGCAGGAAATGGATGCTGATTACTACTGCTCAGAATAGTTAACAAGTAAGCAAACAACTACAAAATATTCATATGTAAACTATGCTTAATGATAAACTGCAAATGAAAGTGACATCAGATTACAGGACAGAGAGTAAACCCACAGATCGAGGCCATCAATGAAAGTTTTTTTCAAGGTTTGTAAAAACAAAAGCAGAAAGCCTTTAAATGCCTGTATTTTACTTCAAATTTCAATGATACATTCAAAATTACTCACCTAAGTATGCAGCAGTCATATCATCATGATATAGACTGTTTAAATCTCATTTAGCCTGTCTGGACATTACCACTCCTTCTCCCATTTACCGTAACGACAAAACATAAAACCAAGAAACAATAACAGCATCTAGTCTGCATATCAGAATAAAGGCTTTTATTCTACATCAGCTTTTAGAGAATTTAAGAAAGATATTTAGTTTTTTACTGTAATCCTCATGTTTGTTTCCCTAAACATGGACACATTGTCTGAATCGCTCCTCCACATATCCCTACATCCCTGCTGTGTCTCGTCTCTTACCTGGACAGTGATGGTCAGTGGACGGTTCAACAAACAGAAGCAGTTTTGGTGGTATGGAGCGCTCACAGAAAACACGCTATGATAACGTACAGTGTGTCTACTGCCTCTCCCACCCAACCCACCTGTCATTCATCTCACATCATCGCTGGAGAGTGGGCCGAAATCCGATTGGACAACGGCATAATCCCAACACAGGAGGGGAAAAAAAATATGAAACATCGGGAAAACTAAAGGATTACACCATCTGGCCATATCGTTCAGCTGGCATGTATGTGTGTGTGTTTGCATCTGTGCTTCTATGTGCACACGTGTAGGTAGAAGATCAGGCGGGTGTTTATTCAGGAGGTACTGGGTCACGTCCATTCATGCCTGCTTTCATTAACAGCTGAGCATCTACATTTGCAGCTTTTTTAATCACTGAAGGTGTTGCTGCAGCGTGACTAAAGCTGCTTTCCAAAGCTCTGCAGCCACCTGACAAAGGAAAACAAGCAGATTTAAATCTAGCATTTCCAAAGCTTCTGTCGGTTTACACGTGGAACTTTGAATTTCCTCCTTTATACTTGAGGTAAAGCTGTTTTCAGATGCATAAAACTTGTTTTTTGACCAAAATGTTTCCCTTACGCTGGAAATGATCAAATAATTGATCAAAGAAAGTCGGACAGTGTGTTAGAGATGGTAATAATAATGGATTTTAATGATTTATAGGATTTTTGTTTTTTAATTTTTATTAAAAATACCATGTACAAAATAAGTAAATCTATTGAAATACATAGCAAATTGTTGACAAAATGCCGCTTCCATCCCATTTCAAATGCCCCTGGTCACATTCTTTCTATGTTCTAACGTGATAGGAACTGCTGTTCTCCAGTCAGTCCCAGCTAAAACCATGGAGCTTTAGAATCCATCACTGACTTAGAGTTGGACATTACGCTGCTCGTAAGAGTTGAAGAGGTTATAAAGCCACATCCAAGTGTTTTCACACAGTGCAAAGCAGAATCAAAAAGTGCCAGGAGTTTTACACTGAAAAATGTTAAAGGCTGTGGTACACAGAGCTTCTCTCTGTGGACGACTTCACTCTTCACAGACAGAAACACAAAAGTGGAAAGTTTGAAGTCATCAGCTCTGTGGTGGGATGAGATACACTGGATTTGTCTGGACACTGAGATGGGGCTTTCAAAGGAAAACAACGTTCAACCTGTGGAACACCACGGTCAGAAATGGTGGTTTGAATGTCTTTGAGGGTGTTTTTCACCCTTTGGTCCATGAAATCTTCTAAAATAAAAAGCATTCTGAGAAAAGCTGACACTGATCTGAAACACAGCCATCATGGAGAAGAAACGGTCAACAGAAAACACTGTCAGCATTTCTGAGTCCAGAGGAAGAGCTCATCACAAACAGAGGAACAAAATCACATTTAAATTAAGGGCTCTGGCATAGATTACTGAGGAATAATAAGAAACACAGAGCTTATTGTAAAAATATCTTTTAAAAAATGAAATTAAATGAAATCATTAGATGTCATCCTTAACATCTGTAAGACAATGTCTTCCTGTTTGTTGTCGTGTTTGTGTCATTTCCAGAAACCTACTGATTGAATTAAAAAGTCACGATAGATTAAATGTGTCCTGAATAATGAATAACTTGTGGATTAACTGTATAAAAAAGGATAGTGAATTTCATATCTTTATCGGTCTAAAAGTTGGACCAGATTAACCAGTATTGTATTTTTATTGTGCAGAAAATGTGACTTTTTATTTTATTGCCAGAAAACATTTGCATAAAAAGTCTAATTTATTCAAGTCTCTCATGTTACTTTGTCAAACAGATTAAATTGGATTAATGGATTGTCTCACTGATTCTAATTACTGTCACATGAACGGTAATCTGAGACAGATTTCTAGCACTAGTGCTCCCCAGAGGGCTTTCATTTCAGATCCCATGTATGTGTGGAGCATGACCTGATGTTCATGTATGAAAAGAAAAGCTCAGTAGGTCAGTCCCTAAGTCTCCTCTCCCTCTGGTGTCTCTCAAACCAAACTGTAAAAGCAGACAGCTGTGCACACATGTTCTGTTCTGTAATGTGTGTTTTGTGGATGACAGATGTAGGAACACACGTGCACATTCACACGCACACACAATGCAGGATTAAATGTCAACACAAGAGGATTTGACTTAAGCTGATTGTTTGAAGTCACACTGAGTATCGTCGATTCTTCTTCTGAATCTGGAGCACTCGGTTCTGTTTCACTTCTCAGAGTGTGTGTTTGTGTGTGTTTACCTGAGTGTGATGTAAAGCAATCATACATGCATGACCGCATGCATGCATTAATGCATGAGTGCACAGTACAGTAAGGTTTATGGTACTATGATGTCTGTAGATACGGAAGTAGGTCTATCTAAGGGAGTGTGTTCTAGTATGTGTGTGAGTGTCCTGAGTTTTGTGGTAAAATCAAGGATTACATATTTATATCTACATATTTTCGGAGCATCTGACCTCCTTGCTGTTACCATCTACTGTAAAAGATTTCCTCCAAGAGCGTCTGAAATGAATCGAGCTGTGAGGTTAACAGGGCAAATGCCATTTCATCTAAATGCTCCGCCTGGATGTATTCCAATTCAGCATGTTCCAGCTGATAATCTGATTCAGCGTTGCTGACTTACAAAGCTCTAGGAGATTACCACAATGCGCTAAAACACATCCAAAAAAAGCAGGGAGTGCAAACTGCTCAGTGCTGACGGGGATACTCCACTGATCATACCGCACAGTGTGCTCAGCTAGAAGAACTACAGAACAAATAAACTTCTAATTTAAACTCAGGTTTCTGGAGAATTTCTGGTCAAAATGTGACATAACTGCTGGACGCTGCACCTCCGTCTGCTGTGGATGCTAACAATTTGGAATCATGTAGCAATGAGTTAGTGAAAAACCGTATCAGATTTGATCATTTTGAAGTATTAAGGACAGCATTCATCTTCAGATTGGGCTTTGAAATAAGTTGTAAAAGTTCCAGAAATGACCACATGACTCCAACTCCAGCTGGCCAGGTAAGTTTTAAAACCATCCTAATATTGTACTCTTTGAAAGCCTTACACTGGTGACTTCCATTAATGCTGTTTGATCAGGAGCCTGACCACTGTTGGAGAACCATTGGCAGGAATCTGTGTTTCTGAATGTCTCCTTGTCACCACGGATAGACTGATACGTTTTCCTGTTTTTGTTTTTCCATGTTCGATACCAATTATTAGTAATGAAGGAAGGCTGATAAGCAATACTGGAACTGACACACATTAAATGTTACACAGCATGAGCTAGCAAGGAAACCTGTCAGTCATGACTACAGTAATAAGGATTACTAGAACCGAATCTGTTCAGTAGAAACAGGAATGATGACAGCTGATGTTTGGACCTTCTCCTCTGTTTACTATGATCGAGTGATTGATTCCTAATTTGTAATGATGGCTGTTCTATTAATTCAGATTGTGTTTCTGCTAGAGCAGGGGTGGGCAATTAATTTTCATATGGGGCCACATGAGAAACTTTGACGGTTGTTAAGGGCCGGACCAGTACACTTAAAAGCTCTGCTCAATATATATCTCAATAAAAACAGTAAATTACACAATACAATGATGTACAATGCCCAACTCTTGAATCTCTGCTCTCAGATCCCAAACTCGTTTAAGCATCTTGCCCAGGCTGAGCCATCTGACAGCTGTCTGGTAACCAAGGTCACCATGTTCACTCTCATCTCCTCCAAAAAGACAACAAACTGTCTGTAATTCAATGCTCTTGCCCTGATGAAGTTAACTACTTTAGTCACAACATCAGTCACGTGGTTGATTTTTAGCACTGACTTACACAGCACCTCCTGACGTAAAATACAATGCAAAAATATCAGTTTCTGTTCTGGGTTTATTTCAGTCACTTTATCTTGCATCCGTTTCAAAAGTCCAACATTTTTCTCTGTCAAATTTGGACAGCCATCGGTTGTAACACCAACCAAATTCTCCCATTTTAGTCCCAGCTTGTTCATGCATGTATTTACCTCACTGAACAAATCACTCACCGTCGTGGTCCCTTCATTGGCTGTACAGCTGCCAGCTCCTCCGTCATCTCAAAGTTTTTTTGTTAGTCCACGTACAAAGGTGAGTAACTGGGCTGTCAGGAGCTCTCGTCCAGAGCCAAGGAGAAAACGTCAAAATTGTCCACTTTGTTGTGCAGCTGAAGCTCCAGATTCTCGGCGCTGCTCTCCACCCGCGTTACGGTTCGCCTCCTAAGGGGCACATTAGCAAACGCTTCTTTCTTCTCCGGGCATATAAACGCTGCAGAGTCCACCAGCCTTTCTTTTATAAACTCTCCATCAGAGAATGGCTTACTTTTTTGGCGATTTTGTAGGATATTACAAAACTCGTCTTGACTGCTGCATCCCTTTATGTGTGAGCTTTGGTAAAAAAAAAAAAATCCTTGCTGCTTTAGCAGTTTAGCTAGCAAACCTTCAGACATCCTCCCCGCTCTGTATCAGTCAAATGTTTGTACTTCTCCGCCATGTTTGGTCTCGTAATGTCGATTATAATCCTTGAGCACCGCGACCTGTTCGCCAGAAACTAGCCCACAGCTTCACCTCTGACTTCAGTGAAGAAATACTTGGAAGTCCACGCCTTACTAAAAACTCTGCATTCTGAATCAATCTTTCTTTTTTGCCATTTTTTGCTGAAGCTGACCAACAAACCAACCAGCAAAGTATGGAAAGCACGCGCGAAAAAACGTTAACTTAGCAGATCTTTCAAAATAAAAGCAGTGCAGGCGTATTGTTTGCATGTATTGTGATGGTATGTATTTGCATTGACTTTTAAAATTTTCCAGTGACTTCATACGGGCCAGTCAGGGTCATCCGGCGGGCCGGATGTGGCCCACGGGCCGTAGGATGCCCAGGTCTGTGCTAGAGAGACGTGTCTGTCAGAACAGATTGATGAAGTTATTTAGGAAGATGTCACAGTTCTCCACACAGCTAACCTCTCAGTGATGGCCTCAGCAGACCGCCATTAGCAGAAGTTCCATCAGTGAATTATTCTGGTAATTTTAGTGTAACAGAGAAATAGACATGCTTGTATTTTTACAACGTCAGCAACATCTGCTGCCTAACCTTCAAAATATACGCTAATTCAGCCGCTAATTCAGCTGCTATGGCCTGTTGCTTGTGACGTGTAACAGTGAATCAGATGAAGCTGTGGGCAGGACTGAGTGACTGCAAAGAGATATCAGAGCCGAAGTAGCTTTTATAACTTATTTAATCTTAACGATACCGTTAATCTGACTAATGCCAAATATCAGCCCAGGTAATCACTTCCAGAGGATCTCAGACAGAAATGCTATGTCTTCATTTAAAACAATCCTGAACACTTTCTTTAACCTCAGGGCCTTTTTACCAGGTGCTATTGTGAACATTTTATTTAGTTCTTGTAGATTTTACTTTGTTCCTAAAAGACTTTAAATAAAATGTGAACGACCATGAAACTATGTTTTAGAAAAGGACTATATAAATTAATCCTTTATGCAATAATAATAACAGTAATTGTTATTCCATCGATCCATTATCTATACACCGCTTAATCCTCACTAGGGTCGCGGGGGGTGCTGGAGCCTATCCCAGCTGACTCGGGCGAAGGCAGGGGACACCCTAGACAGGTCGCCAGTCTGTCGCAGGGCCACATACAAAGACAAACAAGCACTCTCACATTCACACCTACGGGCAATTTAGAATAATCCATTAACCTCAGCATATTTTTGGACTGTGGGAGGAAGCCGGAGTACCCGGAGAAAACCCACGCATGCACAGGGAGAACATGCAAACTCCATGCAGAAAGATCCCGGGAAAGCCGGGACGCGAACCAGGGACCTTCTTGCTGCAAGGCGAAAGTGCTAACCACTACGCCAGTAATAGTTATTATTATTATTATTATTATTATTATTATTATTATTATTATTATTATTATTATTATTATGTGAAGTATATCAAAATAAACTGCAGTGTTTTACATCTAAGGTTTCACAGAGATGCTTCAGGATTACATTTGGACTTCTTTCAAAGATCAGAATCCATCTCTAAGCCTGATAATTTCTGCTCCCACAATCCTCAGAGGCACATCTGGATTGAAAAGAATGACTGACTGATGCAGAAACTGACCCTGACACGTAGAGGCCATTTGGGGTCCAAGCTGAGCTGCATAAACTCATTCAGTTCTAACAGACTGAGGTTCTTTAAGACCTGGAACAGGACTGGTATTACTGAAATTAACCTGCAAGCAAGAAAGGAGAACACAAAGAGGATAGAGAAAAGAAGGGAGGCAAAGACAGATGGAAAAAGTGGAAAAGCTGAAGGAAACAGGAAGAGAAGCAATAAAAGAAGCCTAAAGGAGACATGGGAAAGGCAATAATGGAAACGGAACTGTTAAAAGAATGCTGAGAAAGAAGGAATAAAGTAAAATAAATGATATCTGGTTGAGTTAGCAGTCCATTAAAACCTACTGAAACCCCAGCCGACTGTCTGGTGAGCTTAGAGGGACAAGGTGGATCAGATTAGCTGTTCAGGAAGAGCCTTCTTCCAGTTTAGCAGCAGATGAGAGCAGATTGGAGAACAGTAAACAGAGATCTGGCCTTCCCACACTAATCTAATGTGAAACCACACTCAGCAGCTCCACTATTAGACCAGCGAGGTTTCAGAACCTATCCCCTCATTTTAACCTGTTCAGCCTGAGAAACATACATGAGAACATCACACCTCCTCTTCCAGCCTGTTCTCCTTCTCTGCCACACAGCACCCTGCACTGGATTAGAAGAGAACGATCATATCTGCCATGGAGACAAGAAATCGTCATCCAGATCCTCACCTCTGTAAGAGTTTAGGTCCCGGAACGGCGTGGTACGGAGATCACGGGAGATGAGCTGCCAGCTCAAACAGTGAACCGGCCGCGGATCCCGCGACCCGTGCGAATCGTACTCGTGAACACAAAAAAGTGATGCTAAAGCATGAAGCCTAAAACATTAAGCACTTTATTTCCTACGTAAATTTCAAACACGAGATTATTTTTGCTTGCAACCGTAGGATAATAAGCCATGACAAAGCGTTCATTCTCCGTGGGCGTCTGTCTCGCTCACACACGTTTACATTGTTGCATTGTTGCACTACAAATAAAAGCCTGTTTACATAACTGACTAGACTTTTTAAATCAATAAATGTATTTGATGAATTAAAATTATATTATATATATATATATATATATATATATATATATATATATATATATATATCATGATTTTTCAATTTATCTATAGTACCAGCAAAAAAAAAATCTACTTTCACCCCTGGATAAGATCAATTTTAAAACACATCCTGAAACTATTTAACAGCACACATCAACAACTTCTAAGGGTTTCCAACCACATTGCACAGCGAGTGAAAGATAATTTTGACTTTGACATATAATATCAGGAAATCTAGAGTTCTGTGCTCCACCAAGATTACATCTTTACCTTCTCTGTAGTATTACTAACTGCTGACAGCATCAGCATGAAAACACCTGATCATCTGGAGCATTAGGACTTCCATAAAGCTGTGTGTCATCTCCTCCTAGTGGACAACAGCTGTCTCTACACCCTGTGCACTAACAGAGGAGACATCCCATATTCTGGCTGTACATCTGTGAGAATCACTTCCTCCCAGTCCAAAAACATGCTTAGGTTAATTGGTGATTCTAAATTGTCCGTAGGTGTGAATGTGAGTGTGATTGTTTGTCTCTATGTGTAGCCCTGTGATAGACTGTTACCTGTCCAGGAGTCTCCTGCCTTCACCCTCAGTCAGCTGGGATAAACTCCAGCCCCTAATGAGGACTAAACGGTCATAAAATAAAGAAACAAAAAAGTAAAGAAAAAATAAAGTCATAAAATGCCCAAAAATGATTTTCAAGAAATAAAAAAATATACTATTTGATTATATTTTTAGGATCACCATAATCCTGCTGTTGTACAAAAGAGATTTACAAAGTAAACAAAAAGTTATTTGACATTATACCTGATCAAAACAACAATAAATTGAGTGAGACACTAGAGAGGCAAAAACCTAGTTTCTTTCATGCAGTGGTCACTTTGGAGATTTTGAAAATTTTTTTTGACTGCCATAGCATGTTTTTAATTTCCCTACGTACTGTCTACTTAACATTTATGCAAATCAATGCATATTTAATTTGGCAGTACACCATCTGTATATTTAAAGATGACATTTCAGCAAACTTTTCATTTAGAAAATAATTGTCTTCTCCATCCATCCATGATCTGTACACTCCTTAATCCTCATTAGGGTCAGAGTTTGGACTGGAGTCTATCCCAGCTGACTGAGGGTGAAGTCACGGGACACCTGGACAGGTAACAGTCTATCACAGGTTCACCGGGACATTTAAAGGCCGTTCTCTTCAACTGAGTTTTTTCCCATTTGTACATCCATCAAAGGATCCATTTTTATTCCTGTGTTTGTTCTGATGGCTTTTACACTTTATTTACACTTTAATTATTTAGTTACAGAGTGATAGAAATCTAAAACCTCTGTGAACAAAGCAAAACAAGAATATTGCAGCTGTAGATGTTCAGATTTCTGGGACGGAAACTGGTGCAAATTAGGGATTTTTTTAAAATAGTTTTTACACATATAATACCTCATTTGCATGGTTAAATATTAAGTTTCAGAAAACTTGTACTCCATAAAATACAGTGATTTGTTGTAAGTAGTCAACTGGGGAAGTTTCTTTTTGGCATCTACTAGTTAAACATTTGACTCTTCTTAACCCTAAACCTACACCTCGGTAACAACACATTCAAAATCAGGTGAATATTCAGTGATAATCCCAAAATCCTTTCTGTCACTAAGCTAACGGGAGCATAGCATTAAGGCAGAGTACTAAATATTCCTCTTCTAATAGTTACTCTAATTATTTTCATATTGTTGTCAGAGACGTGTCAGTAAGAACACGGAGCTTTTCCAACCTGAAGCAGTGTGGATGCTTTATCTACACCAGTAAACACATATCTGTGTTTCCATCAGGACGGGGATATGATATTTAAAGACCATTAGCCTGTGGTTACCGTCCATTACACAGAGAAAGACCATGGGTCTGTGAGTGCAGATACATGGATGATGAGGATGTGTTTCTTGTCTAAACGCTCTGCTCTGTATAACACACAGTGACAAAGGCAGAGAATCTCATTCACTCTCCTCTGCTCCGTCACTCACTGGCAGTAAAAAAACCCAGAAGAGGAAAGAAAAGTGCAGATCTTCATTTCTATAGATCCACAGAGACAGCTTTAAATATTCTACAGGGTGGCTGGCAGCAGGCCAACTGGCAGAGCTCGTTATGTTCCTGGCAATAATCGGAGCTAAAGAAAGCCTCCTTAAAATCCCAAACACTCCAGCCAGGCTGACAAGCTCACTGCATAATGGCTAGAAAGTGTCATTCATCAAAAAGAAAATTTAAAGTACATAGCTTTCAGCCATGATAATAATCCCCAAAAGTCTGCACGCCTGCATGGATATGCACCGTAAATTAAATACTGTAGGTTTCATCTTGTTCTGGCCTTGGTTCATGCTGTGCAATCAGAGAGATACTGGCTACTGGAGGCAGAAACACCACATCAAAGCTGGGATTTCCAGCCAGCATCAGTGTCTTTGTAGCCAACTAACCTCTGACCTCCGTGGAAGACAGCATTTCCCCGTGGACTTGATAAGCAGCAACTCTACTTTGATTAGTCACACCCAGAAGGACTGCTCGATTCTCAGAGGGGAATCCCAGATTAATCCTAAATCCCATTACCTTGATAACTTTCTGAGAGCCGCAGAGAGGCAGGATGAATGCTTCACAGTAATGTCTGCTCATCTGTCCAGGAGAAGAGGATCTGATATAGTATGTGGAAAACTACTACTACTAAAACACTCGCCTTGACTTAAAGGTCACAAAAAAACCAATCAAAAAGTCAGTGTGTCTTCACGTTATGTGAAGTTAAATGAATAACTGAAAAGAGAACAGAAGAAAACTGCATTTTTTTCTGATATGGCCAACTCAGAGCGCCTTAATGGACCAGTCAGGATTGGTTTCAGTATTCCACAGAGTAGGCACCACTTTGTTTCAAACATTTTATCTCAGAAGAACAGCATATTCTGGGCTCTGTTCATAAACAGTCTCTGTGGGCATCCTTCCATCGTCTGGCACTGATCTTTGATTTATTTATTTAGTAAGCCAACAACTGTACACATGAATATGTAGTGGTTATTACCAGTAGACTAGTGGCCATATTTAAACAGTTTGAAATTTTATACTTCTAAACATAAACGCCCTGTGGGACACTGCTGCTGTGGTTTCATGAGATTTGTTTAGATTCTTATGTTTAGAAGAACATTATTTTCTTCACGTTCATTTCATTTTTAAAAAATCATTCTCAGAGTATAGGATTAAGCTATAAAGTGTCATTGAGAAACTGTTTACCATTCTCTGCGTAAAAAACAGCTCAGCAGAGAACAAGGTGAGGTGATATGAACAAAGGAAACTGTTTAGTTTAAAAAGGCCAAACCTGAACTGCAGTCTACTGGCAGACTATTTCTAACAGAACTTCATTCATGGGAACTAAATATCAGTCCAGAGTTACTGTGTCTTCAACATGAACTTCAGGGCCAGATGTCTGCTTCTAACAACCTTTAGATGAGCTCAGCTGATCTCTCTGCTGTTTCTGAATCTGTTTCATCATGTTGAGCTCTGCTGGATGATGTAAATATGTCACATGACAATGTTCTAATGTAGATTAAATTACACTACAGATTAAGTCATGTTATACAATGCAGATGTGCTTAGAGCTAGATTACTTTCAGTTTAAACAGCTGGTCATATCATGAAGTTTAAATCACTCTGAAACTGTCAGCTGGGCTCCCCTTTCTCTGCAAAGAAATGAATTAGAGAAATTGGTTTCCTTCAGTTGGCTTTCTTTTTCTATTCTGTTACTCTGACTGGCCCAACCAGGAGAAAGACTCTATCAGAGCCCAATGGTTCTCCAGAATCTAGCCAGTCACTTCAGTCCAACAGCAAACTCCTCAGAGAAAAAAGGAGGACAAATCTGCAGTTCCTCAAATTACCTCTTCAGTCTGGCTCCAAAAGTGAATCAATCCCTATAAACCTCAGCACAAATTTCAGGAAAATGAAGCATGTTTACATCCTGGTGCAAGAAATATTTTTATCTCTGTAACTAATTTCCCTGTTCATTCCCCACATTCCATTTCTTTGCTCATATAAGATCAGCCAGACATAATGAGGAGTCAGATGATGGCTGGAGCCTCCAAACTGAGCTTCAAAACCACAGAGAAGTTCTCCACGACACCACAGAGGGTTCATCCATCTATATGCACAGTCTGAGCTGTAAAGATGAATCCTAGAATAGGAGCAGACGACAACGTTTAGCTAAGGGGGAAACGGGACCTCAGAGAGATATGAATTATTTAGGAATATAAAACTGAAAAAACCTAAAAGTTTTTCACTCTAGGCTTTTTAATGGGTTCTCCTGCTGTAGGGGCCCTGGGTGGTCAGTCCCATACCTCCCTGACTACAACACCAAGCAACGCTCCTTTAGGCTCCACAGAGAAAACACGCAGAAAAAGATCTGATATTCCAGCTCTACCATATGGACCACATAAATAAAATGTGTCTACAGTGACCCCCAGTGATACCTCAAACATCACTATTACACGTCAGATCAATAGTTCATCTATAAAGCTCGTATTACTTTCAAATAATATCAAGTTAAGAATGCCTCTCAGCAAAAATATACATCATAGAAAGGTAATCAGTTTTGATGCTTCTAAATTATTTTTAGCTACAGTCTGCATTTACAAACATATTTTAAAAAATGAAATTATTGTCATTTTTCTCTGACTTTTGGGCTTGGACAAGTGAAGCGTAAATATACTGGGTCAAAGGACAAGTCTTTGAAAATTCTTCAGAAAAGCATCTCAGCCAGAATGTGCTGCATCCCAGAGCAATAATCACTCGTTCTAGTCATTAAAATAAGACATGATGAGAAGTGCATCACAGAAAAATGTGTCAAAGTGGTAAATGAAACACCAAATGAGTATCATGAACGTAGAGATTTTAGAGAGCACATTCTGTAGCAAAGATTTTCTGTTCCATGCACCACATTTAAAAAAGAAATGCATCTAGTAAACCACTAGGTGGCAGGGCACAACAGCTCTGTGCTCCTCTGGAGGTGACATATCATGGTGAATGTAGGAGCTTTGTACTGACACCCCGACCAGCTGGGAGTGTTACCTTTAGAAATGGAAAGACATGGAATTAATCTGGTTATACTACACCACAGCACCAGCCCTCATACAGGTGAGTTATTGTCAGAGGGCTGGAGGACAAAATGGAAAAGTAAATTGGTGTGTGCATGCTTGTGTGCACGCTTTATTAACTTGTGTGTGAATGTCATACAAACTGTTAATATTGGTGATGAACCCCCCTAACACCCCCATCCCTCTGAGCTTAGACACCAGCTGTTCTCTGATAAGTGATGTAATATTACTCCATCTTTCAACAGCGATAACACACACACACACACACACACACACACACACACACACGCACACGCACACACACGCACACGCACACACACGCACGGCTGACCCCTGCACCCTCCTCTGGATTGTTTGGGATGAGAAGCAGTGGAAGGACAAACTACTCTGGACAATGATTCATCAGCCTAGCTCACCTGTAATGGAGACAAATAGCCAGCTGGTGATCAGTGTGTTTAAGTGGCAAAGTGCTACCTGCACTGAGATACATGGTCCTGATGTGTGTGTCTGTGTGAGGGGTGTATGCCCTGAGCATGTACATGTTCAGATGTGACTGTGTACATATTCCTGTCTCATATGATGCTCTGGGAGGCAAATTCTGCCCTCTGCTGGTCGGAAATGAGAAACAAGAGTGGTGTTGTCAAACTTAGTGTATGATTGATGCAGTGGAGCTGATGGGACAGGGGTAGCTGGGAAGTTGACAAAGCTCCAGACTGACAGGGGGATCCATTAAAGCAGCTATCTGTCCCAGAGGACACCTGTCCTGGATGAGGGATGGAGTGTGGTGGTGGTAGTGAGTGCAGCCCTGTACCTGGCTAGTTGGTGGTGTTTACTCAAAAACATTATGGACTTGCAATAACAAGTTTGTAATTTCTTCTTGGTTGTTACTTAAAAAACACGAATTATTAACCAATCAAAAAGCAGGCTTTAGTTACTTCTGAAGAGTGTGGATTCTCTGAGGTGAGGTGGAATGATTTCACCTACTGTAGGAAACTTTAAACAGTCTAACACTAATAAAGTCATGAACAAAAATATACATACATTTTTCACCACCATGTATAATATGGCCATCATTAAAATACGAACACACAAAACACGTATCATAGATTAATCATAGGTCTTACATAAATACACACACAGCAATTCTTGTATTTGGTTAAATGTCCTTCAGGAAGTTTCACATCGGCTAGTCACCGTTGGTCGCCATCCACAAGCTCCTGGTTGTATCTTTGACCACTCCTCCCATCACAATTGGTAGTTCAACTAAATTTGTTGGCTTTATGATACAGCCTTGTTTCTTCATCACAGTCTACAGGTTCTTGATGAGTCAGGACTTTGGAAAGTCTTAATTTTAGCCTGATTTAACCATTTCTTTACCACTTTTGATGTGTGATTTGGGCCACAGCCTTGCTGGAACACCCACTTGTGTCTAAGGTTAACCTTCTGGCTGATGAGTTTAAGTTTTTTTAGGAGAATGTGGAGGTAATCCTCCTCCTCCATTAATCCACTGGCACTAAAACAGCCCCAGAACATCATACTACGACCACCATGCTTGGCAGTAGGTTTGGTGTTCTTCACTTTCTCTCCTTCACACATACACTATATTGCCAAAAGTATTCGCTCACCTGCCTTGACTCGCATATGAACGTAAGTGACATCCCATTCCTAATCCATGGGGATCAATATGACGTCGGTCCACCCTTTGCAGCTATAACAGCTTCAACTCTTCTGGGAAGGCTGTCCACAAGGTTTAGGAGTGTGTTTATGGGAATTTTTGACCATTCTTCCAGAAACGCATTTGTAAGGTCACACACTGATGTTGGACGAGAAGGCCTGGCTCTCAGTCTCCGCTCTAATTCATCCCAAAGGTGTTCTATCGGGTTGAGGTCAGGACTTTGTGCAGGCCAGTCAAGTTCATCCACACCAGACTCTGTCATCCATGTCTTTATGGACCTGGCTTTGTGCACTGGTGCACAGTCATGTTGGAAGAGGAAGGGGCCAGCTCCAAACTGTTGCCACAAAGTTGGGAGCATGGAATCGTCCAAAATGTCTTGGCATGCTGAAGCATTCAGAGTTCCTTTCATTGGAACTAAGGGGCCAAGCCCAGCTCCTGAAAAACAACCCCACACCATAATCCCCCCTCCACCACATTTTACACTTGGCACAATGCAGTCCGACAAGTATGGTTCTCCTGGCAACCGCCAAACCCAGACTCATCCATCAGATTGCCAGATGGAGAAGTACCATTCGTCACTCCAGAGAACGCGTCTCCACTGCTCTAGAGTCCAGAGTGGCGGTGTGGTTTACACCACTGCATCCGACGCTTTGCATTGCACTTGGTAATGTATGGCTTGGATGCAGCTGGTCGGCCATGGAAACCCATTCCATGAAGCTCTCTGCTGAAGCACTGTTCTTGAGCTAATCTGAAGGCCACATGAAGTTTGAAGGTCTGTAGCGATTGACTCTGCAAAAAGTTGGCGACATCTTCACACTATGCGCCTCAGCATCCGCTGACCCCGCTCCGTCAGTTTACGTGGCCTACCACTTCGTGGCTGAGTTGCTGTCGTTCCCACACATTTCCATTTTCTTATAATACAGCTGACAGTTGACTGTGGAATATTTAGGAGTGAGGAAATGTCACGACTGGATTTGTTGCACAGGTGACATCCTATCACAGTTCCACGCTGGAATTCACTGAGCTCCTGAGAGCAACTCATTCATTCGCAAATGTTTGTAAAAGCAGTCTGCATGCCTAGGTGCTTGATTTTATACACCTGTGGCCAATGGCCATGGAAGTTATTGGAACACCTGATTCTGATTATTTGGATGGGTGAGCAAATACCTTTGGCAATATAGTGTATTTCTGGTCACTGTGGCCAAATAGCTCAATGTTTGTTTCATCTGACCACAGAACTTTCCTCCAAAAGACCTTTTCTTTGTCTATGTGTCACGCCCCCCTCCCTGGTTCCCACATCTACCCCCCACCTGACCTCCCCTTCCTCTCTCCCTCCTTTTTGCTCTCCCTCTTTATTTCTGCCCTTCCCTGTTCTTCCCTCTCTCTCCACTCTGCTCTCCCGTCCTGCCTCTCTTGCTCTTGTGTGGTCAGTGTTATTCACATTCCGACGACCATTGCCAAGGCCCACCTGGCTCCTCAACGATGGTCGTTGGGAGCCAGGGAGTGACAAAGGGGGTCGTTGAAATGCGAGTTTCACCGAGCCCTCGTATGCTTTAGGTGAGATGGCTCATGTTAACGACCACCATTAGCATACGAGGGCTCAGTGAAACTCACATTTCAACGACCCCCTTTGTCACTCCCTGGCTCCCAGTGACCATCATTGAGGAGCCAGGTGGGCCTTGGCAATGGTCGTCAGAATGTGAATAACACTGACCACACCTCACAGAGGTTATAAGCTGAGGCAACATCAACCACCACCAGAACTGAAGAAGCCTCTTGGATGAGAGGTGAAACGTCTTCAAGGAACCTTCTTAAAGTCCAGTTGGATTGATTTAAACAACTTTGGAGAATACAGACCTAGGTCTTCATCCTAATCAACACACCTCAATAAACGCACACTTACTGAGGTGTGTTTGTGTTTTACAGTGATGGAAACTTGGTGAGATAGTAGCAGACTTCATCTGAACCAACCTCTGGACTCATGTAGTCAGAATCATCTCTAAATTGACTACAGGTGCACCTGAAGCTGCATCTAAGAACCGATTAACTCTCATCTTGAGACCCAGAGAGAACAGTATCAGGGAGAGGGTCTTTGTCATAGAATGTTGAAAATTCAATTTGATTTTATTTATATAGCGCCAATTACAGGTCAAATTGTCTCAAGATGCTTTACAGAACCCATATGCCTGAACCCCCAGAGCAGCCCTCAGGTGACAGTGGCAAGGAAAACACCCTTTCCTGGGAAGAAACCTTTGAACAGAACCCGACTCTTTATGTGGGGGGACCCAGCTGCCTGCTGGCCGGGCGGGTTGAGAGGGACAGAAGAGGGAGAGGGGGAGAGGGATGGGGAGATGGAGGGGGAGCGGGAAGGACGGGAGAAGAGGGGAGTGGGGAACAAGGAACATATAACACAGTTGGATACATGCATGATAAGATAGATGATACATACAAAGTACAAGCTAACATTGAAACTGATTCATAAGTTTACTGTTATGGTGTAGGAAGGCTGCTCACAAACACTCAAAGGAAACACAGAACTCCAAATTACACTGGCTTCCCATTAGTTTCTGACTTCAGAACTTTTAAATCCTTATTCTGCACCTCAGCCGCTCAGATCAGAGAATCAGTTACTCAATGAATGTCAGAACAGCCCATTAAAAGCCTTTAAAACCCCACTCTGTAGAACATCTTATCCCTTTTCTATTGATTGTTATTGCTGTTTTTCAGGTTTCAATGTCTGCTATCTTTTGAGTGTTGTTTTCTAATATGTATATATTAATGTATTGTAAAGTGCCCTATAAGTCCAGTTCATCAGACAACTCAAGCACATCTCAACATCACCACTCCTGTCCACTTTGTGTCCTGCATTTTCAGAAATTACAAAATTCATGACACATATTCAGTGAATAGAAGTTATTTGTTCTTGACAGACTAATGGCCATGCCTGTCAGGTCCAGAGCCTGGGTTTAAAGGGTTTAAAGGGTCAGAATTCCTGCTACTAGTGATGTAAAACAAGAAAAAAAAAGCAAAACAACTACCAAGAGACAAAGAAATGACCACAAACAAAGTCCTTGTATGCCAGCCTCACCACTTGGCAGCCATCTCGGTACCACCATGGACACTTATTTCACACTAGCAAGATCAAATCGAGGTCTGAGTGAATGGGAGGAGCTTCGATGGACACTGGGACATAAACATTGCATGTATAGAATCACCAGTCAAATCTGATAACATTTGCTTTAAAAAATGGGGACTTTGCAACTAAAATAAGGTTTAAAATTATTTTTTTTGCTACACATGCTCACAGTTTAATGACTCTGCATTTGTGTCAGTGCAACAACATGATTGACTGGATGTTTGCTGGTTACAGAGCAGGTGATTGGCTGTTTGGGGGGGTGCTATGACATGTACCATATAGCCATCATCTCAGGTGTGATGGTATTCTCCTACAGATTTCTATTTAGGATTCTTTGGGTGTAAGTCTCTCCCATGTCCTGTCTCTGAAGAAACAACCAAAATGAGACATAAAATTATCACAAAGAGACACTAAACAATTACAAACTGCACAGATGCATCATTTGTAGTCTTTTGATGTTTCTTTCAGCAGGCCTTTGTACGTGTCTGCATTACAAATATCAGTTTAGTTGCATGAAATAAGAATACATGCTTGACAGCTAGTTAGATAGATCAGGTAGACTGGCATGTCAGTAGAAATGACAGATATATCAATACCTGTCATTTTGTTAGCCAATAAATCATTAAAGAGACCAATGTAATGTGGTCATTTAGGAACAGTATAACAGAGAACACTGACATGTTACTTTTAACTGTAAATTGTAAAACTCAAACCGAATTTAAGGCGTTCATAATGTTAAGTGTTTTAAATGTATGGCCTGTTCTTGCTACAGAAGGGCTGTTCTTGTTAACTAAAGTGTATTTGGATATATGTGGACGTGTAATTTAAAAAAAAAAAACTGTCTCAGAAACTGAATATCAGTCAGGCTGTTAGAAAGATCAAACCTCACCCAAAGCAGAACAACACAAAGACACACAAACATTTACTGAAAGGTGTCCAGCTTTGGTCCTTCGGGATGGTGTGAAGCCTTCAGGCTCCGTTACTGTACAGGACAGACTGATGAACCACCTGAAGGATCACTGGCCCAGCTGTCTAAATGTGAGACTGTGGTGTCAAACACATCCAGCGTAGTTGGCCGAATGTCATTCACCGCATGCTGCCCACGTCACACACACTGCTATTAACAGATTACATGTCAGTACTGATGCACGTGCACGTTTACCTGAGTGAAGAAACGCACGTGTACACATCCTGATACTCATTCATCTGGAGGTATGTGTCGCACACATCTGCACATCTGTACACCGGTCAACACATAGGGTCCTACAGATTACGTCAGGAGTGTTTCAAAGCAGCGGCAGGACTGTGAGAACTAAAAGGTCTGGAGACAGCCTGACTTCACATCAGTTTACTGTCAGTTACTTCTCCTAAAAACTGACATAAAAAGCAAACGGGGAAAATCAAAAACTCACTTTGAAGTCTCATTATTTTAACTACAGATTTTAGAAAGAAAGATGAAATTAAAATCAAGGTAATACATATTTTGAGAGCACTTTCCTGCTTTTCAGAGGGGAAATTCACACATGATGTAATTTGCCTGAAGGTTTGTGGATCTTATTCTCTGCTTGTCTTTATAACTGCATCACTGAGACCCTCTGAAACCGCCACCAGTACTTCACATGTATGGACAGTGAACAGCAGAGATTTACACACTCTTGTTTGTTCTGTCAGACTCGAACTTGTGGGACATTTTCACAGCAAAAAAACAGTGTGACAGATACAGAGATACAGAACAAATGACACAATCTAAATATTTAGACAACATTTTGTATTCGGGATTTAACTGACACGTTGTGCTCGGTTAGTTAAAGCTTCATACACGGCTATCAGCTCGGCAAACATGGATTCAATCAGGAAGGGCTCATTAGCAGAGAGATGTTTGATGTGACTATTCTCTGGAAGAACCTCTCCAATTATGGTGACTCTGGAAGTGAAAGTACTGTTTCACTACAGCAGCCTGCAGTTTTCTTTATTCTTTCAAACACATTTCATTGTGCTAGCAGCAGATATGAGGACTGGATGGGATGTATTTGCTAACAAAGAAACACTCCATCTTCATAAATTATTTCAACTAATACACTGAAAGTAATGAATTTGAAGCTAAATATTACCAGTAATGTTCAATGCAACACTCACTTTAAAATTTGATCAGGAAACTACTGTGACACTGAAATGCAAGAACAAAACTAAAAACATGAAGGACCATACAGTCCTTCAGGCCACTTCTATAGTTTCTCTAGGGTTAGGGTTAGACAATCAGACAACGGGACCCACTTTAAAAATAAGGACCTGCAGACAGTGGAACAGATGCTAGGGATACAACATGCATTTGGCACAGTGTACCACCCACAGTCACAAGGCAGAGTAGAAATGATGAATCAAAACCTGAAAGGAAAATTAGCCAAAATATGCTCTCAGACTGGCATGTCTTGGTTAGATGCACTTCCTATTGCCTTAATGATCATTCGTAGTACAGTGAACAGACCAACAGGATTCACTCCTTATGAATTGTTGACAGGGAGACAGTTTCCAGGACCAGCGGAGCCTTTAAAGGCCTCAGAAACGGAAACTAGGGTAGGTTATCAACCTTACTATGACCAACTAATGGCTCTTGTCTCAGCCTTCTCAAAACAGGTGGAGGAATGGAGAGGAGGACAGAAGGAGAGGACCGAGCCCCATTCGGCTGAGTGGGTTCTTCTTAAGGTTCTGAAAAGGAAGTGGTCGGAACCACGTTGGACCGGACCGTTCCAAGTGACGGAGAGAACGTCACACGCAGTAAGGCACAAGGGCAAAGGTGACATATGGTATCACTGGAGCATGTGTACACCCACCGAGGAGCCACAGAGAGATTTAAAAGCACAAAACTGTTGAGACTGCATGGAAAAACACACATTAGTATCGGACAAGTCTGAGGTCACTGCTACAAGTTACCAGTGGAGAGAAATCCTTATTGAAGTGTATACATGTTGTCATAACCTCGCAGTACAACTCTGTGTCCGTACCAGGTGGTTTACTATACAAAACTCGGGAGTGAGGCTTAGACCTGATGAATACAAACTGGTTAATCAGATCGCAGCCGGATGGGAATCTCTTTTCATTTGGGTTACTCCTAATAACAATGTGGATAGAATAAATTATGTTTATTATAATGTGCAGAGACTAGCCAGTCTTACTAGGGATGCGATTGGGGGCATAGCAGAACAATTGCATGCTACTTCATTGATGTCATACCAGACAAGGATGGCTGTAGATTTCTTATTAGCTGAAAAAGGGGGTGTGTGCGTGATGTTTGGGGATCAGTGTTGCACTTTTATACCAAACAGCACAGCCCCAGATGGGTCAGTCACCAGAGCTTTAGAGGGATTGAGATCGCTGTCAAATGAACTGAAAGAAAATTCTGGAATCGATGACCCACTTGAGGACTGGCTGGACTCATGGTTTGGTAGATGGGGCAGTTTAATGAAAAGCTTTGTTATGGGGGCTATGATTGCTATTGCTTTGCTCATTTGTATTGGCTGTTGTTGTATACCATGTGCTAGATATCTTTGTACCAGGATGATCCACACCGCCTTAGGTCCGCAGCCGCCCACAGGGATGCAGATGCCACTGTTGGTACAGGGGGACAAACCCAATGACAACTGGGAGGAAGACGAAGACGAGGATGATGCAGGGCTGCGGTTATCAAGCATCTAAGTGTTGGCCTAAGGTTAACTTAGGCCAAAAGGCGGAATTGTGGGATATTGGTGCATAAAATGCTCTCATTATACTTAAGAATGATTTTATTATGCCTTATTTTAGAATAGTTTTAGGATGCCTCAAGAATCACATATTTTCTGCCTTTGATTGCTTAACAATGTGCCTTTTTGATATACAGACACTTTATACTTTGAAATTTAGTACAAGCACGGTCTGATAGTACTGACGTCTGCAAAACAACTATGACAGTTAGCGGATAGAGACGGATGATTGGTTGAATTCTGCATGTTGTGCAGATTAGACTTGTGTTGCAGGAAACAGAGGAGGACCTGGCACCAAGGGAGTGAATCATTAGATACTACAGAGGAGAGAACCTGGAACTCGCATTATGTGTCAAGAAAACGTGACCTAGATAGTATGCAACTCTGTTAGATTATAAAAACACTGGGTCAGGGAGAAGTAGGCAGTCTGATTCTGCTTGAACTGACTGAACACTTGTCTGTTAGGGAAAGGCACTCAGACCCAGAGCTCTGTATTGCACATTCAATCTTGGTGTAATAAAAACTCTTTTGACCTGAATTGAACTCTCCTGACTACTCCATCAAAAGAACCGGAGGAAACAGCCTGACATGACTACTTAAGAGGACGGTAATGCCAAAATGAACTAATGGTGCCAAGAAAACATTTAAATATGCTTCTATAACAGATGTCGCTGCTAAAAAGCTGCAGCAGGCAGAAATCCGGAACAGGAAAAAATGTTTGAAAATGTGCAGAACCTCTCCTGCAGTTCCCTCTAAGTTCTCCATCTAACCTACTGCCTCCACATCCTGCTCTTCAGACTGTCTGACCTGATCAGTGAAAACCCTGCAGTTCACTGAAGTCTTCCATCATGGTTAGACTTTGTGAAGCTTCAAACTGGAGGCAGGATGAGGTGCACATGTCTAGTTTCCTCTGAGATGACATTAATTCCAATATGCCAGAAGGTTATTATTGAATTTCTGCCCATTGATGCTAAAACAAATACTGCCTACCCCATCTTTAAGATGATCCATGTGTTTTACTAACAGTCTGGACCAGGAAGTCTTATTTCAGGATAGATGCTGGTGTTCCTGAACCCTGAAGTTTTAAAACTTGCTTCTGATGTTCACTACAGGTGAAACAGTTAATAACTAGCTGTAGTTTTATTATTATTATATCCATCATAGAAAGAAACAGCAAAAAGTTTTCACAAATACAACACAATCCAGAAAACCATGTTGTATGTATAGTTTAAGATGGCAGACTGTCATGGTACTGAATTTAACTCCCGAGGTTAAACCCTTCCTCCCAGGTGATTTTATCTTCAGCTGATTGTGACAGTAGACAGGTGTAAGAAATAAGGTCAAACATGAGGGACCCAGCTGGTCTTAAACCTCTCTGCAATTACACAGTCAGAGCCTTAAAGCCTGAGGCAGCCAGAACAGCACCATTAAACCCCCGACCCACGGACCTGCTCCTTAATCCATCCTCAGGATTGATCTGACATGTGCTGCTCTGCTGCTGGTGACTGTTTTCTTCTTCATACGGTGGCGTTAAATGAACAGTGTGACCTTTAATATGGGCTAGCAACAGGTGGAAGAGAGAAGAAACAAGAGAGAGTTTTATTCCCTGTCCAGAGGATGATGATCTCCATCCTTCTGCCAGACATTCCTGCACCATCGCTGTTCACACACAATTTGGCCTGATGGGTACATACATTAAAAGTTCCTGAGGATGGACCTAAGAGAGTCAGCTGGGAGTAAGGATGAATTTTTGAGTGACTCCGTTTGACCAAAACAGCTCCCAGTTTGAGTTGTTATTCAACAGAGAACATTCAGAGCTCAGAGTGGAACAGGGCTGCAGAGTTCACAGTTCCAGAGAAGACAGTAAAATCAGATCTCTCTAAACAAGGAGGAGGATGTTGAGAACACTCTGGGACACAGGTGGTGGGCGGAGCCATGTGGAGGTCAGCAGGCTCTTTGAATAGAGGAGCAGAGCTTATTTGAATGAACAATTCTGTGGTTGTTCATGGGTTTTGTGCTTCTTGACAAATGCCTGATGTTACCTGAGAGATTTGCATGCAATCAAAGAAAACACAAATAAACACACATCTGCAGCGTGTGCTATGATCTGGATGGTTTAAATAAATGCAGGCATGCCTCCTGGTGTAGCTATCTAAACATACATCTATTTACTGTGTTCAACAGATGATCTGTGTCCCCATTCTCTCTGCTGTTATTGGTTTGTGTGCACTTTTCTGCCCATTGTATTGCCCTCTCCATCTCTCTCCCACACCCTCCTCCCTCTGTCTTTAAATGTGGTTATGTAACATCTCAAGATTTCTCAGCAGTATAGGCTGCTGGAGAGAGACAGGGACAGGGATTTTCTAAAGATATGTTTCCACCTTTCCCAAGCCTTTTTCTGTCTTCAGCAGAAGCCAGTTGCCACCCCTCCATCTAGCCACAGAAGCTGGACTAATGTCCAAAAGCTCCTGAACGCAGCACACGTCCACTGCTGATTTAGCAGCTCTTCAAAACACAATCTGTAATTGTCTTCCTGGTGTGGGGCGAACCACTCTGAAGCTCCAGGCTGATGCTCTGTGGTTTGCCTGATCAGCAGATAAGTGTTTTTGGTACCTTAATGAGCCAATCGCCTCCGTTAAAAACAGAAGAGGAAAGAGGAGCACAGAATGAAGGAGTACGGAGAAGAACTTAGCAACAAAGAGGGAAGAGCAATGCCGAAGTAAAGCTGAAAGAGCCAAGGGGCAAAATCTGGCAAAGGGTGACAACTCTGTAGTGCTAATAAGATGATTTGGGAGCTGTAAAAAAGCTGCAGACAACAGAGGAATGAGGCAATATCGTCATCTCTTTATTTAATTAAAGATGAAGGGACACCTGCTCCGTAATTTAAAGGGACAGCTTCATAAACTGGGGGAATTTCTTTGCCTTGGCAACAAGGGGGAACGGTTGTCTCAAAGGTAGAGGGATTGGAACAGAAAATAGGAACAGGGACTAGAGTCAGGGTTTAAGGAGGGAGGGCTCAGTAGCATTGCAGAGTAGGGGGGGTACTTTACTGCTGACTGTCACTAACCAGTTTATAAGCTGTGGGATAGAAAGCACACACACACACACACACACACACACACACACACACACACACACACACACACACACACACACACACACACACACACACACACACACACACACACACACACACACACACACACACACACACACACACACACACACACACACACCTTTTTCTTTCTCTTCCTTGGCTCTCTTCTTATATATTTTCTCCTCCCTTTCCTTCTTCTTCTCTATCTGTGACCAGAGGAGTATGAATGATGCTTGAACTGCCTCCATCCATCCAGCTCTGCTCACACACAGACAGAAAACACTAGACCTGCTGTGTCTCTCAGCCCAGGGAGCAGGACAACTTTAATTTGGTTGGAAGGTTTCAGTGGGAGGCCAAATATTAGAGTAAGGCTTGGAATTTGTCTTCCATTTATACTGCATGTACAATCATTTATACTGTGTGTAGTCATTTATACTGTCATCATTTATACTGCATTTACAGTCATTTATACTGTATGTACAGTCATTTATACAGTCATAGTTTATACTGTATGTACAGTCATTTATACTGTCATCATTAATACTGCATGTACAGTCATTTATACTGTCATCGTTTATACTGTCATCATTTATACTGTATGTACAGTAATTTATACTGTCATCATTTGTACTGTATATACAGTCATGTATACTGTCATCATGTATACTGTATTATACTGTATGTACAGTCATTTATACTGTCATCGTTTATACTGTATGTACAGTCATTTATAGTCATCATTCATACTGCATGTACAGTCATTTATACTGTATGTAGTTATTTATACTGTCATCATTTATACTGTATGTACAGTCATTTACACTGTCATGATTTATACTGCATGTACAGTCACTTATACTATATGTACAGTCATTTATACTGTCATCATTTATACTGTATGTACAGTCACCTATATAAAAAAAGTCACCTAATAAAAAATAGACAATAATATTTTATACATATAAACAGAGAAAGTAGATAAGGGCAGCAATAAAAATTAAAAATGACAGCTTGGTCCTCTGTGTGCCTTTTTTGAACCAGTCCTTTGATTGATAAGTGTGTTTTATATTCCTCTTAGTCTCCTAAACACAGCCTACAGTTCAGTTCAGTGGTATCAGATGACTGATGGTCACTCATGGCTATGTCAACTGTATTTGTTTCTAATAAATTTGGTGCAATCTGATTATTTTGGGCAAATTTCCAACTAAAACGTAAAATAAAGTGATTTTGATTAAATATCACCATTTTCAGCTTTGGACTGCTTGCTACACATGACTACTTTAACGACTGTCAGAACATTGAAAATGTTTTGATTTTTCCACTTTGATATTCTTGTTTTTATGTTTCTTTCAATGACAAATGGTGTAAGTTTTCATTTTTCTACTGACAAACTCTATTTAAAACATATAAAAGGGAAAGGGAGCTCTATTCCACTACTTTACATTTAAAAAGACTTAAAGTATATTTTACAGCACCACAAAGTGGAAGTAAATTCAATCACAAACTACCATAAAACACAAAACAAGCCAGTATCAGCTTTAATTCTATTCTCTCACTCTGTTTATTAAAACGTACCTGTGGTTGGTTTATGTATAATGAACAAACCAATCCATAATTGGCCTCAATGACCCACAAACCATATCCATGCTGTGTGGCTCATTAGTTTGATGAATATGATCATTATTCTGATCAATAACTGACCAGCTAATGAGCCAGCCAACCAAGCATGGGAACACAAAGACATGAACAGATTAAGCACAATGCAGGCCTACAGCTGTAGCTACTGTATGAAGTTATTTATGTCCTTCTGCTGCTCTGTGTCAAGGTGAACACTTCAGTTTTATTTTAGGGTACTTCAGCCACCCTTAGCAGAAACCTTGGACTGGAAGTGAAGCCATGACATGACTGTAAGGTGAGCTTTAGAAGTGCTGACACTGGAGAGTAAATCCATCACAGGAGGACAGTGTACTGTAATCAAAAAACAGGAACAATCTAAAAATACTAAACATTTCTGCAGATGGATCAGAGAGAATTAGGTTCGGGAAATCCTGCATTGTCTCTACATGTGCAGATATCTGACCAGCTTCCTCTTCAAGTCCTCCCATTGGCTCAAGGTCTTACAGTGCAGATACTGTATTTATGATCACCTTTCTATTCTCAGGGCTTCTAAAGCAGCCGACAGCTGAGGCAGATCACCGTTAAGCACATGTGTAATTCAACATGAGTTTCTGAGAGCTCAAGCAGAAGCCAGAAAAAGCCGCAGATGTGTCGGTGAACTGGAAGTGTGTTTCTGGGATAGCAGTGATGATGAGAGAGAGAGGAGGAGGGGAAGGAGAGCTACTGAGTGAATTTAGGAGTGAGTGGATGAGTGATGGAGTGTGTAAGTATGTGTGAGAGAGAGAGGGAATGGAAGTGTCAGTGAATTAGCTATACTGAATGAGTGTGAGAGAGGAGAGTCAGCTAGGAAGAGTGTGAGAGAGTAAGAGAGGGATTGAGTCTGTCAGTGAATGAGGTAGAGATGACCAGCAGAAGAGGAAGAGCAACCGTGTGTGTGAGTGTCTGTGTGTGTGTGTGTGTGTGTGTGTGTGTGTGTGTGTGTGTGTGTGTGTGTGTGTGTATGTGCGTGCGTGAGTGCGTGTGTGTGTGTGTGTGTGTATAAAGGGTCTTGTGAAACATTCCTCTGTGTTATCCATCACTGGCCAACTACATGCTAGATAATGCACTTTGCACAACAGCTACCAACAGTAAGCGATATCCACACACACACACACACACACACACACACACACACACACACACACACACACACACACACACACACACACATAGCGAGGCTTAAATATTTCAGAGGAGATTGTGCCGGTGTGTTTGGACAGCGGTATTCTGTACGTGTGTGCGTGCTGTATTTGTGTGTGTGCTGTATTTGTGTGTGTGGTTTTGGATGTGAGACAACTGTTTCCAGTCCAGGCCATGTGGAAAATTGCCTCCCCTCACTCCAATTACACAGAAAAAAGATCTTCTCTGGCTTTCTGTGTCTATCTCTGTAAACAGAGCACACATCTGAGCCCAGCCTCACTTTCTATCAGCGTGGACATTCATTCACATCCAGAAATGCTGCAGAAATGATCCCATGATCAATATAGTGATTTAAACTTAAATATATTGACCAGTTATGTTATATTGTGGTATATTTAAATGGAAACTTAGTTAAGCAGAGTGTCTTATTGGGTTTCCCTCTCTGTGATGGATCCAGTGAGTCACTGAATGTCAGACTGAGCCGACTCCTCCATTATTATTATTATTACTATTATTACTTTATCTGCTCATATCACCTTCTGGGCATATACATTATTCATCACACCGTTACTTATGCACGTCACAGGCCACCCTGACCCAGAACCCACCGAGAGCTTTTATGAAACCCCACGGATACGAATGGAAACCTGATTTCAAACCGCCAAAATAGCGGGATTATTAATAAAGTAAACAGGCCAATGAGCAGGTCAGAAAGAAAGGAAAATGGTGGAGTGTTAGTATTGCTCATTTTTTAGCCTTGCCACCATCAGTCATCCAGACAGTGGAGTGTACTGACACACTGTGAACTTTTAATGTGACAGTGCGTATAGGATCAGTAAAATTAACCATCTAGCCAGTTCTGACACTTTCTAGCTCTGGAGGAGATTACCTCTCAGATGAAACTGTGATGATCGTTTTAGAATTAGATTCTATTCATGTGACACCAGAGGTAAGATGTATTCAATATAGACAAAACATAGACAACATAGACAAAAAAAAACTGACATCCCTCAGTTGGAGCTGCACTTTCCATTTAATCTAATGCTGAAGCTGTTATATGAGCGGTGATGAAGAACGTTTCACAACTAGGAGACTGGAAAGTGATAGGTCAGAGAGCAGAGGAGAGGAATTAGAGGACGGCTATTTCAGGCTTCTGAAGAGGAGGCAGGACTGACCTTCTGGTGCTTTTTTTAGGCTGGGAGAACCTTCAGTGCCAAAATTATGGCTGGGACTTTAATTATGATTAATTAATTACAGAAAAATGAATGTGTTAAAGAAAATAAAGCATTTAATCGCATCTTTCTCAGTTCCCTAATTTCTGTCCCACCGGTAACAGTGATAAACACTCCAGCCAAGTAGGTGGCGCTAATGAACCTAAAGTCTGTTTTCCAGCCATAAAGAAGATGCACAGGACGCACTGAGTGAATCAGCGCAGAAACATTGGACCAACATCGCGGCTCGGTCTCAAACTTTTTCTTTTATTACAAAAACTGTTCAGCAAAAAGAATTTCTAAAAGCATTTTAAGTGAGAAATAATCTGCTGAATCTGTCCTGGTTTTAGTTCGAGTTTAGATGTTTAATGAAAGTTTCGCAATGTGTTGGACCTACGCTCGTCACACTGGATTTGCATAAATGAAACTACTTTATGCAAATTAGTTCCAGGGCGACACCCTATATGTTAGCTAGGACAGTCCTGGTATATTAGAGCACTTTTCAATACATTGAAAGTGCTTGAGTTTACAAAAAGTCTTAAAATGTTGAATATAATCGCTATAATGCCACTTTGAGTTTGCAGTAATCTGTGAATGTCGTAGACAGATGAAAAATGCAGATAAATAGAAATGAAACAAACTATTTAGTTGTTTAAGTTCACGTATAGGTCTATTCATCATTCAGTCATCAACCAAAAGTTATTTGAATTGAAAAATTTTGCTTTTTGTGTCAAATATTGATATTTGACAAAAATGCGATTAAGATAAATTAATTATAAAGCCTCTGATTAATTTGATTAATGTTTTTAATCGCATCCCAACATTAGTTAAAATCCTAATTTCACACAAGGAAACTCAAATAAAAAAATAAATCCAAGGGTTATTTGATTAGAGCAGAGATTCTATTTGATATAAAGGGATGAAGTTCAGCCATGAGATGGAGGTTCAATAAACTTCAGATTTTGCTGATTTAGAACATTTTCTGGAGCTCCTTGTACCATAGCACCAAACAGATCAGACATTTTCTGAGAGACTGATGGAAAGGACAAATCTGATTTTGATAACAGTAAAATGAGGGAAACAATACAAATAGTGCATAAAACATCGCAAAGTGACAAAGATTTGGGAATGATCCCATTATTAAGATAATCAACCTAAAAAATAGTACAAATACTTTTGCATCGAAGGAGATTATACATTCAGTCTCTGAAAGGAAACATAGAAGAAAAAATTCAGTATTTTTTAAGCTGCTTTAAAAAATAATTTTCTTTTTTGTGTCACATATACACCAATCATCTATAAAATAAAACCACAAGTTAATGACTATCTTACACTACAGTACATGTTCAGCTCAGAAACCTTGGATCCAGACATTCATTTGAATGAATTTGAAGCACATTTTTTAAACATATGGATAATGGTTCAACAATTAAAGACACTGCAGCAATCTCAGTATATAAATGAATATTTTTGCTGCAGCATTGTCTGCCTGTCAGTGCTGCCAGCAGTCTTCTGAGATTTACTCCCCAGATGGAGGAGAGGAATTCTCTGAAATGATCATTTCAGAGCCTGGTTACATTTCATTTGTTTCCTTCTGTGCTGACTCTCGTTCTTTTCCAGCTTCATACCATGACTAAAAAGAAGTCCAACTGTGGATGTGGACTTTACTTTTCCAATACATCTTTAACTCAAGTTGAAATGAGTCTAACAGCAGCTGCATTACTTTAAAAAGTAACTAGAGTCATTCTGCAGCATGGTAAAATGTAAGGATTGAATGACTCAGTTACTCACTCAAGTGACATAACTCCAGTTATATAATAAGTTCTACCAAACAGGGCTGATGGCACCGAGTGGGAAGATGAAGGAAAGATCTGAACAGGTGGAGAAGAGAAGAGAAGAGAAGAGAAGAGAAGAGAAGAGAAGAGAAGAGAAGAGAAGAGAAGAGAAGAAAGGAGAGGAGAGGAGAGGAGAGGAGGAGAGGAGGAGGTGTATTCAGTGGTCATAGTAGGATGAGGATGTTATTTTTTTCATTCTTTGTGTCTTATTTCGGCTTCTTTGCCATGATGGAATGTTCCCCTCTTAACTGAGCATAGCTCACTTTAAATAACTGTGAAACCGGCTCTGTTGAAACTGCCCTGTTAGGCACAAGAAATACCAGGAAATATATGAAGATCGCATCTTCACAGGAATAACAGAGGAATGCTTCTCTTGTCTGTGTTTATTTTCGTGTCTTGTTAGCCTACTAACAGTAACTACAGAGCTGGAAAGCTACCATCAAACTTAGTGTCCAAAGCAATAAGAGCATTGTGCTCTTTAAGCTTTTACTTTCTCTGTTGCTTTCAGCTGTTTTAAAATGAGATCATATTGATGAGATAACAGCATTGTAAAGCTTTAATTGTCAGGGCTCCCTTCTCTGTTCCAGCTTCAGCCCCCACCTGACCTCCCTCATCCTCCCTCTCCTCCTCCCTCCTCCTCTCCCTCTCTCCTCTTGCCTGCTGAAGCCTGGCAGAGCTGCTCAGCCCAGCTGCCCGGTCCTACCAGTCCTGCCCCCCATCTCCTGCACTCCGGATTCAGTCCTGACCAAACCTTCCCCGCCGCCTTTGGACTCGCTTCCCCCCATCTGCTCCTGGAATTCCGACCCGTCTTGGAGGGTCTCTGCCTGCTGTGCTCCCCTCTCGTCCCTGGAAACATCCTGCCTGCCGCCCCACCCTGGAACGAGGCACTCTTGCCCGCTCTCCGCCGCCAACCAACCCCCACCACGAGGAACGCCAACCGGACCGCCGATTCCTGGTACAGTCACCCCCCACCCTCCCCTATTAGTTAAGTTACTCCAGATATCAGTTTCCCACCCCGTCCAGTATTCTTCCAACTTTCTGTTAACAATAAAATCCACCTTTGTTCCTGCTTCAGTCCCTCGTCTGTGTGCTCTCTGCTCGGGTTCACCCCCACGTCATCACATTAATACTCATCAGCCTCTGCTAAGCTGTTGGAGTGGAAGGTTTATTATTTTATTATTATTGAGCCGTCTTTAGAAGGTTATGGTGATAGATATGGGCTCTCTCCTACCAGTAGTTTTTCATAGCCAGGCCATTCTCAGCTCTGTGTAGAATGGTCTGGCTGCACCACATCATCTTTCTGCTACAGGTAGAATAGAGCACATCAGTTTTTCTTTAAACCAATCACAGTCATCTTGGGCAGGGCTAGGGATGTGCACCAATGGTGTTCCTTTAAAATAGAGATGGAATCGTTCTGGTGGAACATTGGAAGCAGGGAGGTGAGCGCTACTATTTAAATGATAACATATAGAAAATAACACTAGCAGGGACGCTTTACTGCACAATCCAAACCTCAGGCAAAGCTTGACATTTACAGCATGTAGGCTGTTTCCCTTAGTGAAGGGATCTGAAGAACAATAACATGTAGACAGTAGACAGGAAGGAGACAGCTACATGAAATGGACGGCCAGTGGTGGGCTGATTCACAAGGAAGCACCAGTAAAAAGCAGTATGACATCACTGAAAAAGGTCTGTACCCAGTGACAGCCCACAGAGTGTTTTGGATCCAGTCATCAGCTGGTAGCAGGACCATCAGCACGACAAGTAAGAACACATTATCTGTAGAGTTTCTTAAAGCTTCACATTCCAAAATGTGCACATATTAATGTCCCAGTATATTCATATTTGGTATTAAAATATGTGTGTATACATGCATATACAAAGTATGTAAATGAGTATGTATTGATGGTTATATATATAAAAAAAATATCCTACAACACCTGTACAAATGTGAAAAAAGCACCAAAAGTAACACAGTGCAGTTCCATGTGTGTTGTTTAGGAGTTTTAGCACGACTAATAGATGGTTCTGGAAGTTAATTCACATTGCAGAGGAGAACACAGCATAAACACACAGGGAGTACATGCGCGCGCGCACACACACACACACACACACACACACACACACACTGCATACAGGGATACACACACACACTAACAGTGAAGTATTCCTCTAGCACAGGCACTGGTGATAAAATCCAACACATTACATGAAATAACTGTGGCCTGAATGTCAATGAAAGATTGCACTCACAGAAATCCAGTGTCTTTGATTTTATAAATAGCATACGCTGTAATAAAAGCAGTTTTTTTTCCTCCATAGAGGAATCTGATAGCCAGTTTTGCTAATTGGGATTTCTGTCAAATTGGATAACACAGACTTACTGCCTTTACTGTGTGCAGACAGCTCATGCTTATTAGCTATCCTCCAAAATCCTATTCTGCCTGTAAAACTCCTGGAAAGTAGCCATATTCCATTTCTAAGTCTTTAATGAACATTGTGCAGTGTTTAAAGAGCTGAGTTGGACATATCAGGAACAAGTCTAAAGAAAATAAATTATTTCTAAAAGGTTGTTGAGCATAATCATTTTGACAATCTGAATACAAGAGTAAACTCTGGTTGACATTCAGTTTGCATTTGTTTTGTGGTAGGATTCAGAGTTTTCCATGGGTAACATTATTTGTTTAGTCCTCATCACATCACCTCACAGCCATTTCAGTGCAGGTGGTTCTGAACAAACAGCAGGTGTCTGAAACGCAACAAAAAGCAGCAGCACTGATAAATGGTGGAGAGTTATATTAGAGTGTGTACATAATGGGAGGACCACGAATAAGCACTGTTCTCCTCCTTTAGTTCTTCCCCCGTCCCATTCTGCTTCTTTCTCATCTATAAAGAGTTATTGTGTCTCGTTAGTGCTAATGAGCCCATGGCGGGCGACTTTCAGCAGTTTAATGATGATAGGAGCTGGGGGACCCGACTTGATCTCTCCAGACTCTTCTTCAGAGCTTCTTCATCCTATTGTCCTCATTCACAACCAGCCACTCATTTTCCTCTCAAATGAGAATTTATTTCCGGTTATAATATGTCTTTGTCAGGGGACATGTTTAGCCCACTGCCAGCGCTTATAAACTATAAAACCATTTCACCCAGAGCCTGACCCTGTAAAACACACATCACCATGCTGAGGCTTGATGGGGTCATCATTAATCTACTGGAGAGTAGGAGATGATGATGCCAGTGGGAGGGCATCTATCTTACACTGTTATGGGAAGGGGCTTGCTTCCTGACAAAAGAAGAGGCCATTAGGAGGTGAAGAGCTTCACGTCTTCATGAAGCTCAGGCCCACAGCAATTAAACTATTACAATGTCAATGATTGTGCTACAGGCTACCACACTGTCCCCAGATATATGCAGAGGCAGCAATTTGATCAGAGCCATTAGAGGCTGATAGCAGCAGTGAGATGAAGTGTTCTTACACTCCTGCTCCTCTTTCCCATTTTTATTCTGCTCAGCACCTCCCTCTCTAGAGCCCAGCCATCAGCTCCACTCCTCTTCCAGTTTAGTATCTTCCTCTCTGTCTCATTGTCTCTCTGTGTCTCTATGGATTCCTGTCTCAGTCTCTCTCCAGTGTACCTCCTTAAAACAGCTTCAGATTGATATAATAAATGATATAATCTGCTATGGCTGCATTAATCAGAGCTTATCTTCTCTACAGTTCTCTATCTCTGATGTACAGTTCCTGACTTTCCAAAAACCTAAGCAATAAGGCTTTTGTATCTTCAGGGCTGATGCAACCTGCTCTGTGCAGGAATAGCTTTCAAGCATAAGCTGTGGACAACAAGATGGAGAATGTGTGAATATAAGAGTTGATTAAAGTATACTACAGTAATACTAAGGACCCTGTAGAGTCATTCTAGCTGTACAGGACACAATGAGGATCTTATTCATCCTACATCTCTGGTTCCCCATGCCAGTGGTTCCCAACCTGTTTGGCTTGGAGCCCCCCCCCCGGAAACATAAGAGGGAAGTTATTGAATTGTATTACTAATAGAAAATTCCCTAAAATTATCTAAAAAAATATTTTATATCAAACCAAGAATTTGTACTATGTACTATGACGAGGAGGAGAGTTTATGGCTGCAGTAAATTTGGTGACACTACAGTGCATAAGAGTCAAGTTATTGATTTTTTTTTACTATAAAAAAATCCTTAAAATTACGAAAAAAATTTTTTTATATCAAACCAAGAGTTGTACTATCACGAGGAGGAGAGAGTTTATGGCTGCAGTAAATTTGGTGACACTACAGTGCATAAGAGTTACGTTTTCTAACTAAAAAAATCCTTAAAATTATGAAAAAAAAAACTTAATATCCAACCAAGAGTTGTAGTACAACCAGAGTCAGTTGCTGGCTGCAGTAAATTTGTTGAATATTTGTGTCTGTTCGCTGTTTGCAGCAGTTTTGCATTTTGCAGACCCTGTTCACTCGTCGCACAGCTAGCTGCTCATAGACACCAATGTCATTTCTGCAGCTCGAAAGACAGATACTTTTGATTTAACTGGGCTTGTAGCACATTGTCTACCTTACAACGATGGAAAAGAGGCATCGTTTATGTTTAGACAACATATATTTAATGAGTTATTGATGCCGGAAGTCCGAATTTGAGAATATCTTTCCGGCTTTACCGAACTGTGTTTTGTTTCCCGACGTCGCCGTAATGCGCTGGCTTCATGCTGTCATTTGCGAGCATTTCACCACAAATAACATAATTCTGTCTTGTCCTTTAATAAAACCAAATTTAAGGTAACTCTCGAGGTATAGCCGGAGTTTTTAGGTACTGATGAATCTTCACCCGTTTTGCGTTTTTCAGAGACCGTTTCCGTCAGTAATTTTCTAACTGCAGATCCCAGGTTGGGAACCACTGTCCTATGCTGTTACACAACACTTACTTACCTGCTTAAGCTACTTCCACATTTAATGTCCTCCCTAAGTAAATTATACCAGATCCTAAACAGTTTACATTACCTCTACCTTCCTGTCAAATCATTCAGTGATGTAGTTTCAGGGACAATTACAAAACATGTATCTTTACATTGCATAACTTCCATCATATATGTAGTGAAGACAACACAGTATGCACGTTCATGGAGAGAAACTTAAAGCATCACATTCATTATGTGGTCACAAAATTGGCAAATAAAATGACTTCCAAACCAAACTAACTAAATGTGGATGCTTTATTCACATCTTTAACCTAGCAGCACAGTTTCAAGATTAGGGTCACCAGTTCAGTATCTGACTGAATGTGAATCTGAGTTATGAAGTTTATTAATGCTTAGAAAGCATTTTATTTGCACAGTATCATAAGACAATGAAGCTGACTTTTGATCTTTTGGATATAAAATGTCTTCACATTATTTTACCTTGGTGGACATTTATGCATGTTTGTGAAGTTTTGTCAAAAGTAAGATATAAAGTGTTATAGCCAAAAACATGTGAGGTCATGTTTTACTATCAATGTCTAATCAGTTTACTGTTGGGCTCAAGTCATCATTTTGTGGCAAACTTGAAGAAATTTCCTCCAGTCATCCCTGAGAAATCACCTTACATTTAAATTTCAGTCACTTACAGCGCTTATTACAAAAAAGAAATCCTATAACTGTAACATGTTGTTAAATTCTGTGTTACTGCCCAGCACTGATCATTTAAAACATTTTACTTTAGCTACAGCAACAAACAGGACGGGACTACATTCTGCTGTGCCAGGTCCAAAGTATAAGTTAAGCAGTACACAGCATCCTGTCTGACACATCAATAATGTTAAAGACTGTCAGGTTTTGCCAGTCTAATTGTCTTCCACACACGTGTCCAGGGGGTTAACAGATGTGCTAATGTAGCCTCAATAAGAACAACAACATGGCAGACTGGTGAGGGAGGGGATGATGGGATAAAAGGCCCAGTCAGGCTGTGAGCACAGCTTGATGTGTTCCCAGCTCTGGTCCTGACGCTTGATGTTTGGCCTCTCCAGGTCTTTTCCAGGTCAGGACTGTCCCTGACCTCAGAGGAACCAGTTACTCAATTAAAAAGTGTCAAGAGCTCATCACCCTGCTTGACTGGGCTGGTCTCATTCTGTCAGAGGCCGTCTCTTTACCAGGAACCTGATACATGATGGTAGATAAGATGACAGCTGGGGGAGAGCCATCCCAAGATCCCTCTGTTCTCTTTCTTTCTTCATCTCCTTACTTCTGCTCTCTACCCTCTCCCTGGTATCTAGCTTCCTCTTCAGTCTTTGGCAACTTCTATGGTTTATTCTCTTTTCTAACAATCCTCAAGATATCTGCAGTCCTCTTCATGTGCTAGCCTTCCATTTCTCCATTTGATTCAGTGATTTGCCCTTCTTTATGTACTTTAAGAACCCAGTTCTGTTGACACTTTGCCAGATAGAAGCTTTTCTTCAATGAGAGACCATGACATTCACTGTTGAGTATTTTTTGGGCTGAACCAGAAGTAAATAATACAAATATGCATGACTGGAGACTGGAGACAAGTCCTTCACTGAATTTTTAGCCAAATGTTCAATTCCAGCTAGAACAATACACAAATAGTGTCATTCTCAGCGTTCTGCTTTGTTGGAAACAGCTTTGTAACGTCAAACAAACCTTTCTTACAGGTGACTCAGTCTTGCTTAAAGCAATCAAAGGGCCTTTAGAGGTCCTGTTTAATGTCTGATTAAATGCTACAAGATTTTATGTACGATACAGAGACAGTTAGTGCCATCAAACACATGTCCAACATGATGTTACCTTACTTAATATAGACTACAAAAGAACTGAGTGAACATGCAGAGCCACAACAAGACAAATACTGGACTCTCAGGAACCAAACTGTTGAGAGCTGGAGTTGTATTTAGAGTGTAATCCTTTTTGTTTACAGTTTTTCAAACCTTTACTTTGCTTTAATGTATCACAGCAGCTGACAGAGCATCCAGGAGAAGGTCCTTCACTCAGCTCTCAGTAACTGCCACCTGTTCTCTCTTTACAAGACTTACTATGTGCAAAAAAAACATCATGAAAATGTAACTGATAGTGATTTTGTTTAATGGCTTACCCACTTGTCATTTCCTTGCCGTATCATGTGGAATGCAGCTCTAGAGCTGCTGTGATATGAGTCAATGTCCTGTAAGTGATCCTGAGGGGGGACTGTGGTCCTGTATGTGGGCCAGCAGAGATCATAGGTCAGCCTGCCAGTGTGAAAATGGCCCTGATAATGGTTGCTCCGATTTCAAAGCAGCAACTTGACCCTCCTGTCTATGCTTGATGAGTCAGGGTATAGTTTTAAGATCTCATCTTATGGTCTGCGTTGGTCACTGAGTGACAGGCTCAGAAGGGTGTGCATGCACTGTGTGTGTCAGCATTAGCCGAGTGAGGGATCTTTGTGTCATCATCCTTCACCGCAGTAAGCGAGCTGGCAACGCCGACTTGGTGCCCGCTTGACGAGGTCCTCGGTTGGCACCTGTCAGTCAGCGGGCGGCCAAGTGTGGCGCCCTCCATTAGTCTGGCTGACAGCTGTGGATCCGGGCATCACTCACTCCTGCGCTCCATCGGCTTTACGCCACCCTGCCAGCAGCAGCTCACGGCCTTTCAGCAGCAAATGAATGCAAACACACACATCCTTGCTGAGAGCCATTCACCTTGGACTCTGCCAGAAAGTGGTGACCTGGAGGGCGTTGCATCGCCATGTCAGCTCTGGATGACTCTGACATCTGCTCCCTACTGTCACACCGTCCTTCTCATCAGCTTTCCTCTGTCGTCGTCCTTTTTCTTTTAGGGAATATTTTTCCTCTGTCCTTTCCATCTCCTCCTCCCCTCATCCCTCTTGTCTCTCTCTGAGGTCCATGGTTAATTCATGTCGTACTTGGCTCTGGGACTGGTAGCCAGGAGTCCGTCATTTCACTGATTCAACTTGGCCGGGCTTCAAGGTTGAACAGGGCACACATTTATCTGAGACCTTCTGGATGCTCAAAGTTTGCCAAAGACCTTACTGTTCCTCTTCAACTTCCATCAGCTCTCACCACTCCATCCTCTGTCTCCATGTTCCTACAATAATTTTTTGGACAGACTGCCTTTATTGCTGTGGCTTATGAGATTAAAGATGAAAAGAGCCTTGATCTGTAGTTTAAAATGATGCTAGTATCCTAATTAGGTCACAAGAAAGTCTCTGAACAGCAGCAAAGTCTCGCCCTCCTGCATCTACTTAGTTGCTCTGGACCACAAAGGTAATTTCAGATCAACATTTGGCTGTTCAGAATTCACAGCACCGCTCAGCAGCAGCTGAATACCCCTTAGTGCTGCCTCAACTCCAATCCTACCTGTCTGAGAATCGATACATTTCATCGGCCAGTAAACATCACTGACATGGATGTGGGACCTCTCAACATGCTGAGGCTCTCCATGTGACTGTACGATTTAAATGTTCATGTTAGTGTCAGTGCACTTAAACACTTCAGAGCAACCAAGCAGTCCTGAGGGTGAATTCACCAGGAGCAGAGAGTCCTGATGTAAATCTGAAACTGCTGTGAAGAAATTTGATCACAATTAATGAGCAAGAAAAATGCACATAACAAATGGATTAAGTAATAAAGACAAGCAATCTGACAGCTGAGATATGAAGTTATGAAGTTGTGCCTTATAAAACTAAATGTAGTTTTAGTTCAGCTGTTTCTGAAAAAGTTATTTTTTGACTTCTACATTAAATTAATTACATTCAGTGAGTCGTTACAGTGTGCATGACAGCAAAACTTTACCTCTTAGTCACTAACACCCGTACTCCAAGTGTATGTGTGTGTGTGTCCGCGTGTGTGTCCTGTCCTGTGCAATCAATGGGAATATGTGTTAATGAGTGCTTACTCCACGGCTGACTGGACCATCAGGGTCAAGGGGTAACCTCCTCTGTCTGCTATGATTGCTGACGCAATACATCCTGCTGGCCACACACATGCATGCACGCACACACGCACGCACACACACACACACACACACACACACACACACACACACACACACACACACACACACACACACACACACACACACACACACACACACAGACACACACACACACACACACACAAAGAAACACTATCTTTTCAAACCTCATCGACCCAGGGAAATGGAATATAAACACATTGTAGGAGAGCATTGAAGAGAGAGCCCTCTATTTTCATAGTCATTAAACATCTGATTATTGGAGTCAGCTGGAGGATCACATGCGCCACCCACACACGTATTGATTTTCATTGTATGTACAAAGCATTTCATGTAGAATGATTTTTCCCATCATGCCTGGAGCAGCTCACTCAGGTGATTTAGGTGATAGTAAATCATGAGCCAAAGGGAGGGAAATATACTGACGGTGCATGCTCTGGTTTCCCTGTGAGAGATGAAAAAATACAGACGTTTATCTTTTTACCTTTAACTATTTGTAAAAAAAAAAAAAGAAAAAAAAAAAGAATCATTCCAGAAGAGATTTTGCAAGAGAGTGCACCTCCTTTAAACCTTAATAAAAATAATTTTAGGCTGAAGAATGACTTTTTACTGTAAAGACTTCTCTGAATGTGGACCATTTGGAACCTTTGTCATGTGGTTCATCACTGACAAAAGCATTCTAAATAGGTTTTTGCTGGGATGGCATTTAGCTGTGGACTCAGAGCTTTGAGGTGTTGATTAATTGGTCAAATTATTTAGTCCTGTTGCCTCCAGTGGTGGCTCAAGGTTCTGCCAGGGAGCTCCGGTTTTTGGTCGATATCACCCTTCTGTGGCTAATTATTTCCATGTAACTGACCAGTGCTGGGGCTGCACAGTGGTGTAGTGGTTAGCACTTTCGCCTTGCAGCGAGAAGGTCCCTGGTTCGTGTCCCGGCTTTCCCGGGATCTTTCTGCATGGAGTTTGCATGTTCTCCCTGTGCATGCGTGGGTTTTCTCCGGGTACTCCGGCTTCCTCCCACAGTCCAAAAATATGCTGAGGTTAATTGATTATTCTAAATTGCCCGTAGGTGTGAATGTGTGAGTGCTTGTTTGTCTTTGTATGTAGCCCTGCGACAGACTGGCGACCTGTCTAGGGTGTCCCCTGCCTTCGCCCGAGTCAGCTGGGATAGGCTCCAGCACCCCCCGCGACCCTAGTGAGGATTAAGCGGTGTATAGATAATGGATGGATGGATGACCAGTGCTGCCTTATTACGGCCTAAATGATAATCATGATTATTATGATCAATAGTGAGATCACAATAGGCTGATTTATCGCATTTAGAAGACAAAATATTTTTACAAATGTATATCAAAAGAACTGTTAAAATAATGTTCTTTTTCTTTTTTATGATTTTTTTTAAATTGACATTCAGAGTCAGATATTCACATCCAATACAACATATGTGCAAGCATCTCAGATCTATTGTCTGCCTTAAAATGCCAAAATAGCGTCTTTTCTGAGCAATGAAAACAAATCAAAATCAAAAAACAAACAGCAACAACAACAGAAAACAAACAAATGGGGAGTGATCTTTTACGTACATCACAATTACCATTTTGTGAAAATAAAATCAGGCCTATGGGGTGTGACATATTTGACCCATTTATCCCAATATGAGTCAAATCTCCCAAATTTGTGATTGACAAATGCTGTTATCCTCTCCATTTTATAAATATCCATTGTGATATCCATCCATGTATTCAAAGTTGGGCTCTCCTGTGATAACCATTTCCTGGTAATAGTCTTTTTACAGGCCACCAGCAAATTATTTATTAAATGTTTATCCCTTTTCAACCAATCCTCAGGTATGTGTCCAAAGAACAAAGTCTTACTCTCGAGGGGTATTTCACATTTGAAGATATCCTGTAGGGCATTATGGATCTCTCTCTGTAGTCCATCATAGCAGGACAATCCCAGAAGACATGGAAGTGGTTTGCACAGTGATTTCCACAGTTCCTCAAGCAGATAGGGGAGTTATTACCATAGTGGGACTTCTGAGAAGGTGTAATAAAGTACATAATCAGGCATTTCCAGGCAAATTCCCGCCACCTCTGTGAGCTGGTACATGTCCATTGATACCGCCATATTGATGTCCATTCTTCTTCAGATAAAGTCATCCCTCCTTCTTTCTCCCATTTTATTTTGATATATGAAGTTGAGTTTGATTTCAAGTCCAACAGACCCCTGTACAAGCATGAGACAGTTCTATGAATAATTTCTGAATTATAGGCTTTTATAAACAATTCAAACAAACGTGTATTTTTTTTTTACATTTTTCATCTTTGTTTCAACGTAATGTCGCAACTGCAGATATTGATAAAAGTCTTGTTTTTCTAATGAATGTGTCCTTCTCAGGATTTCAAAACTGAACAATTTTCCATCCTTCATTACATCACATAAGGCCGTTATACCTTTAGCTATCCAGTCCTTGAACCTAGAATCCAATTTATTAGGTGTAAACTGAGTCAAAAATACACCATTTAAGAGCTGTAATAATGGTCTCAAGTTTATGTTCCTTTATAATAGTTTTCCATATTTTAAGGGTCCATTTCACCCATGGGTTATCAATGTTATTTATATTAATCTACAGGTTGTTATCAGCTAAGATTGCCTGTATGGGAATGGAAAGCACTTTTTCCTCAATGTTTTTCCATTGCGCAGTATATGACGGGTTGCACCAGCATATTATTGCTCTCATCTGTGCTGCAAAATAATAATATCTAAAGTAGGGTAATCCCCATCCTTCCTTTTGTTTAGCTAGCTGTAAAGTTTTGAGTCGAACCCTTGGTCTTTTACTTTGCCATATATATCTAGATAGCATTTTGTCCCATCCATTAAATTGATTTTGGTTAATCTCTATTTGTAAAGTTTGAAAGAGATATAACAACCTTGGTAATATACTCATTTTAATGGAGTCAATTCTTGAACTGAGGCTAAAGAAAGGAATTAAGTTCTACATTGCTATATCATCCTTTATTTTTTTATGTATGGGTAGGTAATTATGTTCTGATAATTTTGTAAGGCCTTTTGGTATAGTGATGCCTAAGTATTTGAAAGACTCTGTTTGCCACATCAGGGGATAGCTGCTTTTAATATCTCCAGGTGGATTATAATTATATGAGAGTAGCTGGGTTTTACTTATATTAATTTTGTACCCTGATAATTGATTGTACTGCTCAAATGATTGCATCAGTTTAGGTAAGGAGTATGTTGGGTGTCCAAGGTAGACCAAAATATCGTCCGCATAGCCGGCCAGTTTATATTATTTATATTATTATATTATATTAATAGAGATTTGCTTAATGTCCCCATTTTGTCTAATGTGTTGAGCTAGTGGTTCCAACAATAATGCGAAAAGTAATGGCGACCAGGCACAACCCAGTCTGCAGCCCCTTTCTAAAGTAAAACTATTTGATAAATATCCATTGACTTTGATCTCAGCAGTAGGATTATCATATAGTGCCTGTATACTATTGATAATTGTACCATGCAAGCCAAATCTGTGTAGGACTCTATAAAGGAAATTCCAGTTGACCGAGTCAAAGGCCTTTTCAGCATCTACGCTCAGCACAGTTGCTTCAATCTTATTTTTTTGGATATGGTCCATAATATGTAATGTCTTTCGTATATTGTCTTGTGTTTGGCATTGACGTATGGAACCAGTTTGATCATTATGTATCAATATTGGAAGGAATTCTTCTAATCGTCTGGCCATGATCGAGGTGAATAATTTATAGTCCGCATTAAGAACAGAGATTGGCCTAAAAGAGCCACACTCCAATTTATCCTTGCCTTCTTTTGGTATGACTGTGATTATTGCCTCCTTCCAGCTAGGTGGCGTATTACACTGTAACAAACTGCTGTAAAAATACAGGATATTTTGTACAGTAATATACCGTTCTTTGTAAATACAGCCGAATACTGTAAATTCATGTGTTTTTACAGAACAAAATATTTACAGCAAGCTACCGTACAATCTTACAGCAGATTACAGTATTTTTCTGGTTTGGGTTGATTTGAATGTGACTGTTGCAGTCCGACCGTTACTCGTCTCAGCAAATCTTCCTGCACATCACCACAGTTAGCAAACACTCAACACAAAGAAGTGACGAAATAGGTTTAAAATATTATGTATCAGTGATTTTACTCATTACTGAGGGAAGAACTGGGAGAAAAGGAAGAACTGAGGATGACGATTTTCGGCCCTCAGACCTGCAGGGACCATCTGTAGCGGATCCATCCTGCTCCTGTGGTTAACTGAACAAGATAACTGTGATTTTTTGAAAAAGTCAGCCTTACTTTTAATTCTGTCAGTCTATTTTATGTTTTATTCTTTGACAGTAACATAAATATAACCAGGTTAGTTACTGCTTGGTGTTAGCCACGAGTAGCTAGCACGTTTCCCACACTGTTAGCTAGCAGCTAGCTAGCTAGCTAGCAGCTAGCATACTCCCCTTTAGCTGCAGAGTGGACACAACTTTGGGTCTTTCTTTTAAACCAGACCAGGAAAATGAATTTCTAAGCAACCAGATCCAACTAGGTTAAGTTAGCTATCTCTGTCTGCCGTGTAATTTTCCATCAAATATCCAATGTGATGCTCCACTGATCTGTTATCAAATCTCCACATGTACTTGTCTGCATTCGACCATTTGGGTAATTTAAAGTTTTAAAAAGGTTTGTAGGATGTGTCATGTTGCTTTTCTCTCCACTTAGGAAAGGTAAATTTGGGTGTTATGCAAACGGCTGCAAAAATCAGATTTAAATGTGTATTGAACTAAACAGCTGTTCTAAGTGGAAGCCTCTGTTTTGCTTAATAGTTTGAGTTTCCTGTTTTTTGTTTTTTTTGTTGTTGTTTGTTAGTTTTTTGATGAATGTGACAGAGTTCCATATTAAGTTCAAGGGATCTTTGACTACCACACCTAATGTATCCTTTCTTTGTCATTTCGTTGTAGGTTCTTTCTTGGTATCAACCCTGAGAGGGGAACAAAGGTCAGTCAGGAGAAGGTGATGTTCAAGAGGTCGGGGAAGCTGCTCCAGAAAAGGCATCTACTGTAAATCACCATGTAGCCTCCCTTATAAAAAGACTGATGGACTCTGATTGGGACTTCATGTAAACCCACAGCACCTCTCCACACAGAACCTCACTTTCACAAAGCAAAAGCCCAGTCTGCAACCAGATGTTCATGTTGTCATTTTAAGGTAACAAGTCTCAGTACTGTGTTTGGTTCAGTATAAAATACTTCAGTTCAAGGTTTGTTCCATGACTTGGTGTTTATTGAACATGATCATGAGTTATGAAAGACTGATTCTGAAGACAGGGTACCTGAAATGTGATATGCAATTTTTAAACAGATTGTTGACAACCTGTTAAACATCATTGTTTTTATAGATTTTATTTTACAAGACTTGAATTACTTGAAATTTGTTAGTTGCTGAATGTGTTCAATGCAGTAGTTAAATAATTTAAGTGATATATAGGTATCTTTTGTTACAGTTCAGGAAAAATGGAAACCAAACCCAGGGTACATGAACTAGAACATGCACAATGGGAACCTGTTCAGCATGAGGAAATGATTGTATGTTACTAAAATTGAATGGGTTTAATAAGTCAGTTTTTGAAATATGTTTGATACAGAGTTGGCTTTAATAAAAACTTAATGTTGAAAAGTCATCTCTTGTCTGAGCCATTTCTATGCTATGCTATTTCCTGGGGCTTTCATTTTGAAAGCCCCAGGAAATAGCTCTCTAAACAGCATAATACTGTAGTATTTTTTACAGTAATAAACTGTTGTTGTAGAATACGGTAGGATTACTGTAAAATAACAGTGCGCTGCTGGCAACTTTTGCTGCCAGCTCTTTACTGTAAATTTACAGGGAAATTTCTTAGAGTGTAGATCTTTTTTAAATTCCTTATACCACTCTGACATGTATCCATCAGATCCTGGTGACTTGCTCGATCTAAGCCTACCAATTGCCACTTTTAATTCTTCTTCCGCTATATCTGCAGTCATCATTTCATTTTGTTTTTCATCTAGAGTGGGTAAATCTAGGGAATTCAAGAAGTTGTCAATTTGAATTACACTCTTACTAGGAACTTCCGAATATAGAGTTTTATAAAATATTTCAAAAGCTTCCAGAATTTTATTTAACTTATTTTTAATCACTTTTGTTCTTGGGTCCCTAATTTTGTGAATTGTATTTTCTGCTATCTTTTTTTCCAATTTCCATGCCAATATTTTCATAGATTTACAACCACTTTCTCTGTTTCAAAAACATTAAGTTTTTCTTGATTTCTTGTGTGGTCAGACTATTAATTTCATTCCTAATGTTTCTTATTTCTCTTAAAGTACCCTGTGCCAAATCTGATTTGTGTTTTCTTTCTAGTTCCTCTAGCTTGCTTTTTAAGTTCTCTAATTTTGTATTCCTATTTTTCTTCTCAGATGAGGATATTGCTATAATTTTCCCTCTTAGGACAGCCTTAAGAGTATCCCATAACATGGGAGGTGAAACTTCTCCAGTGTCATTGAACTCTAAGAAGAGACTAATTTCCAGTTTAATCTGAGCCTTAAAAGATGGATCATTCAGCATACTTGAGTTAAATTTCCATGTATTATTTTTTGACCGCAGGGCAAAGTCAACGGATAGATTTACTGGTGCATGGTCACTTAGATCTATTGTCCTGATTCCGCAAGTATGTATTTTATCTTTATCCTTTGCAAATGTTATAATCTATTCTTGTGTAAAGTGAGTGAGTGGCAGAATAGTGGGTATAATCCCTTCTACTGGGGAAAAAGTCTCGCCATATGTCAATTAAACCCACCTCCTCAAAAAGTGTGTTTACTTTCTTATATATAGAGTCTTTCTGAGTCTTTCTACTAGAGGAGTCTAACTTTGGCTGTAGGTGTATATTTAAATCCCCTCCACAGATCAAAAGGCTTTCTGTTTCTGTTACCACAATATTACTGATTTTTTGGAAGAACCTGATATTGCTCCCTGGAGGAGCATAGACATTCATTCGGGTAATTGGATTACCATCTATCTTTCCCCTTAACAAAATAAATCTACCCTCCTTATCCCCCATTTCAAATACTTTTTCAAAGTTTAACTTGTTTGAAATAAGTGTAGCAACTCCTCTCCTATGCCCTGATTTATATGAAGAAAAAAAGTAATTGGTGAAGCCCATTCTCTTTAATTTTAAGTGCTCCTTCTCTGTCAAGTGGGTCTCCTGTAAATAAACTGCATGGGCTTGTTCTGTCCTCACTTTAGACAGGATTTTGCTACGTTTAATTGGGTTCAGCAGCCCGTTGACATTAAAGGAAATTTATTTTGTCACTACCCATATGTATGCATCTGTGTCGCTAGAAAGAACAAAGTGGCACTTAACAGATCTACTCCCTGAAGAAACAAGATCATTGAACATTGAACGTTGAAGTAAAACATTAAAAATAAAGTATGAATCCAAGGCTGGGGTCTCTAGCAGATGACCCTGGACCAATCTAGGTAGAAGGTCTAGCTGTGGGGGAAGGCCTCTCCCACCCATGGGCTGAGAGGGCCCCCATTATGGCGCTCAGAGAAAAAGGAAAAAAGTCTGTTCATTCGGAGAAAGTGTGTCCATGCGTCCCTCACCTGTATGTATTATCACCTACTTGGGTAAAGATTTAAATGCAAATGACTCGAGATGATTACTGCATCACTTATTTAACTTCCATTCAGCTTTTCGACCCTTCGAAGATCAGACAGAACTTACAGTTCCTCTGAAGAGGACTGCCTTCTGAAGGGTCGCAGTCTCTCCCTGATGCTTTTCTCTCGTTCCGCACCTGTCCCTCACCGTCTCGGTCCTCCCGCTGTTTCCCAGGTGGAGCGAAACAGCTGTTCAACCAGACTCTCCCTTGGTGTGATCGTATTGATTGGCAGCCCTCTTTCCTTCATATCTATGGTCGCCTCCTCCGTTGTCTGGTACAGTCGCGTCCTGTCTTCATAGAACACTCGTAATTTAGCCGGGAACGGGGTCTGGAAGCGAATGTTTCTCTGCTTTAACACTCGCTTTGCCTCAGCATATGCCTTTCTCTTCTGCAGAACCGCTGGGGGGTAATCCTGGTCAAAATATATTGGCCTTCTGTTCAGAAAAACCTTCTTTTGTCCCCACACCTTGCACAGAATTTCTTCTTTAATCTTGTAGCGGAAAAACTTGACTATTATTGACCGCGCTTGTCTTCCCTTTTTCCAGCGGATCTTGGCACTGGCGTGCAGTGCGCCCTCTCGATGTCAAGTTCCACAGTCGGGGGAATCTCCAGCGTATCCCGCAATAGTTTTCCTACAAACTCCACCATAGACGATCCCTCTTGCTCCTTTGGGAACATTGTATATCCTTAAATTCTCATGTCTGGATTGCCCTTCATGGTCGAGTAGCTTATTTTCTTGCTGATGCATGACTTTGATCATTTTGCTCACCACCTGCCCCACGTTTTGAACCCGGTCTTCCACTTTTTCAATTCACATCTCAGCTTCCTCTATTCTTTGGTTAACATTAGTGATCTCTAATTTAATATTTTCTAGCTGTTCTTTTGTGTCTTTTCGGAAGTCCTGAATCTCCTCCAAAACTCTGCCCAGGCTTGCAGTGTCGTTTGCGTGAGGATTAGCATTGGCTCTGTCACCTTGTGCTTGTGTTGAAGGGCTGTTCTCCGAATTTTCTTCATTTGCAGGCAATGCAGCAGCGCTTTCTTTGTTTGCACGAGTCTTCCCCATTCTTGCCCCTCTTGTCTGTTAAGGTAATATCTAAAAGTCTGGTAGTTGACGGTCTAGCGGGGTGAAATAATTATTTTCATGAGGGAGCTGTTACTTTAGGCTGCCATTCAGGATGACAACGTCACCGGAACCAATAATGTTCTTTTTCACTTGAATTCAGAGCATCTCTGAAAGGTAGAATTAAAATACATGACAATACACAAAATACAAAATGCTTCACTTACTTCAAATTCACTCAGTAACAGACAGTGCAATTTAGAGATGCTCCCTAAACACCTCCCAAGCCTCTAGTCTCCACTCAGGTACTGCAGCAGCTCAGACAAAGCAAAGAGTGAAACGAGGCTTTCAAATGTCAGCTTTACAGGAGCTGAAACCAGCTGATTTTATTCATATGGGTGGTTTTCTATCAGCAAAGTAGTCAATATCACAGTTTAAGAAGCCAAACTTGTGATTTTGGATAATATTCCATTATTTATTCAGCCCTAAAATGTGTCTTTTGCAACCTATTCTCTCTTTTCAGTGTTTCTCTCCTGCTCTTCGCTCATTTTGCTGTGAAGAAGTGGACCCTGCATGTCAATAAATAAAGTTTACACACTCAGACTAAATATCATGTTCTGTCTGACAAACTTTCCTTTTTACATTAGTCATCGAAATAGGAATTGTTCAAGTTTTTTTTTTTTTTTTTTACCGAGCAAAATAAGAAAAATTTTGCACTATTTGCAGAGTTAATTTACCTTCCTTTACATTAGCCTACAGGTGACCAGCGTGTGTGCTCACATCACACACAATAGAGGCTGAAACTTTATAGCGTTCAGCTCTGATATTTAGTTCGAAGATGAATGTCCAGCATTACTGATATCTTCACTACACTTTGAATACACACACCTGTATTTATCACTAAAACACACACAAACACACACCCAGCACCAGCGAAACAATGAACATAAGATAATGTGAAGATGTGTGTCTGTGTGTGTGCACGCGCGTGCGTGCGTGTGTGTCAGGTCCATGCACATACACAGAGCTGTCAAACTTAAACTGATCTGGGATTAGATTTGTAGATTCAACCTGTGGGTTAAAGCCGAGCGTGGCAGAAACCACATCTCTGTTTACTGCAGCACACAGCCTGAAAAGCCATAGGTGTGGAATTATTCTAGGCCGAGGGAATGAAAGGAGATAAGTGTTCACAGGCTCTTTTTTCCCCCTTTTTGCCAGTTCTTTATATTTACCAGCTGTCTATCCAAAAGGTTATCGTGGGTCATTACCATTCAGCCCCGCTGAGGTCCAGCCATCAATACCCAACGGCACAGAGTAAATGTCAAAGTATGGATGGTGGAGTGGCTGTTCTGGCCATAAAAATGAGGAGCTGCTCAAACATACTTGCTGAAGGGAGCGTCTCTTGGTTACAGACAGTAATACACGGACTGGTACTAACAGTAGAATGCAGCTCAGGGTATCTGAATTAAAAGTAATCTTGTCAGTCTGTCAAATAAATATTCAGAGTTAAAGATACGTTTCTGTATGTTGGTTAAAAAAAACTTTAATCATTCAGTCAGTTTAATTATTTCATTTAATATGAGTGAAAAGAATAATTCTAGCTGCAGCTGCAGGTGTACATGTATCTTAACATGATTAAAATGCATCCTGCTAACCAGGAAAAACAGGGCATTGGTCTTCTAATCAGAGCAGAAGGCCTGCACTTTGAAAGGTGGAGATTTCCCGAGAGAGAGCACTGGTCGAATCCAATTTCCCCTCAGATTAACCGACCGTTCACGCAAATTATAATTCAAGGAGACGGTGATGTAATTAGAAAGAGCTTATCCTTTTGGTATAGCAGTTTAACCAAGACGACAAGCAGCATGTAAGGGCTCATGTTGACATTAGAAACTGTTGGTCCAGCATTGAACTGTACATTTTATTAAAGCAGGGAACAGAGAAGAAAAGATATGAAGTCTGACTTTCAGCATTTTAGTAGTGAAATGAGATGTGAAGCCCACAGCACACCCAAGCTGTTTGCCTCTCTGTTAGGCCATGAGTAGGACATTTTATAACTCACGATGATGTTTGAAAAATTGCAAGTGTTGCAGTAACTTAGCCTCTGTGTGGATTTTCATCAGGAAAGATGCCGTTTCTTCCCCTAATCTGGTAAAGATGTTAGTAGCTACTAATCAGGCCAAAACACCCTGCCGTGGTTTCAATTTCCTTCTACCAAAGAGTCATAAAAGAATAAAACAGTGAACGGAAAAATAAATACAGGTGATAAAACATGATATGTAATATGACCTTGTAGGCAATCATCTGTCAATATTACACACTTTATATTATATGAAAACAAACTGCGTGAACATATAATGAGGGCTTTATAGCAGGATGTAAAATGACAGGCCAATACTACGATAGTCTCAACATCACCTACACAGAAAGTAGCAAACAGCGGTCGACGGATGAACCAGATGGATGCTTAAATGGCATTTAGATGTCTCATCATCAGTGACACCTGCACTTACCTGGCTGTAAAACAGAAACTGTCAGCACATGTTAAGGAGTGCTGTCAGTTTGATGCTGTGGAACGATGGTAGTGCTCCTCCCTGTGTCGATGGAAATCACCTCATTCAGATGTTATCAGCCCATGAAATGGCTCTTATTGGTGCATATGATTTCCATTCATATGGGCTAATCAACACCTCCTCCCCCTTCTAGGAGGCTCAGACATGGAAACATGCAAAGCTGAAGTTTGTAACATGTAGTTTTAGTGAGTAAATATATCATTTAAAACTGCAGCACATGAGAGCAGTCATAAGTAAAAAATAATACTGTGAAGATAGGTGACTCAAATGCAAATATGCTGATATACGCCTTTTCCATCTCTTCCAATCTCCAAATGTGGACTTTTTTTCTTTGTAAGTGCAAAATGGCAGCTTTACCACCATTAAATGAAGTGATACCAGAGTACCATTCATAAAACAGGTAGGGGAGCGGTATCAATGTTGGATGCAGCATTACCAAAGAAAAAAACATTTGTAGCTTTCAAAGTTCAACGTATTTGACAGGCCACCCTTAAAAACATGTAGATTGCTTTCTCTATGTATAATTACTCTGATTCCTGTCTTGTAGTGAGAAAATACAAATAACTTTAGTTCAGAATTGTAATGGAAGTCAGTCTTAAACCAGCGATAAACCAGCATACTGTAGTGATAAATTATTGTCTGGATGTCCCCAGTCCCAATTAGAAAGGTTCATAAAACACATCAAATGTGTCATCTGGGATGGTTCTGAGTTGGATCTTTAATCTAGCCTGATGGAGCTAATTAGCCTTTCTTCTCTACCGAGATGAGTAGTAATTCTCACCATGCTAAAACCTGAGAGATTGTGAACGACCTCCACACACAAATAGTCAAATATTTTGACAACCTGTATTTTGATGCTTTGGCAGCATGTTTCTCATGTTGCCAAAAGATCCTGTTTGAATGTAATTAAATTGAAATGAGTTGAAGATGGCTGGCTAGCTGAACCGTTACCTCCGGGAGCCGCTGACTGACGGTTCTGCCACTGGGATGGAAACAGAACAAAACGAAGCCTTCCTGCACCACTCTCTGTCCTCCATTCCCTCTGTTCCCAACAGGAGAATATTCAGAGAGCTGGGGAGCATTTATGAGAAGCAGAGAAGATGCAGAGGAACTAAAAACAATGAGATGATTGCACAGGTTTTATATGTATGCCTTACATTGTTTGTTCTCTGTCAGAAACAAGGAGATGCAAGAAGTTTTTTTGTTTGTTTCTTTTACAAAATTCAGTTTGAGGACTTGTGGGCATTTTTCAGATACTAAGACTGCAGATGTACTGAAGCAAACAGTGACTATGTACATTTTTTACTCCAAATATTACAGAATGTTCATCGGGACAGAAAACAGAGTCATGCTGCTCGCTGCAATTCTGTGGAGGAACAGCTTTTTCTTTCTTTTTTAAATTTAAGTCAACAAATGATAGATGATATTGTCAAGAGCACAAAAACATTCTTTTAATTTTCTGTCACAAGTTTACTTTTTAAATAAACTATGAACATTAATTAAGTTGATCAATTTCTTTCTAAATTAAAAAGTGCAGACAGAGAGGAGATCTATTTAAGCAGACAATAACAGTGTTCAATAAATATTCATTTATGCTCATCAGATTTGTGTCCATTTATTATTGTAAAACTGCTTGATAATTACAGAATCATATATTGCTTATCAGTGACTGAAAAATCCAGATCTGTTGACCACTGGTGGTGGTAATTAAAGCAGACATGTATCAGAACACCTGGTGGTTGATGTATGTTCGACAGAATCTTAAAACAATTCGTCACAGCAAGCACACAGGTTTAATGAATGAAAGGTGAAACCTGATGCGTCCAAAGCAACAGATAAAGGAAATAATCTCTCCAGGACTTTGTGGGTGTTTTTCCAGATTGTTGTGGCCTAAAATGTCTGAATTTGCAGCAGCTTTTCTAAAAAAATTGCAATGTAAGTTGCATTGTTTTAAGTGGGCTTTAAATTACAGGGAGACAGTGGTAATTGCTAAAAAGTTGCATTTTTCAGCTTTTAGAACATGTTTCAACATTTTAATTGACAATATTTATTCCTAAACTAATTCTTTAACACGCTCCAACCCATTTACACAAGCTGTGTTTGGCGGTATAAAAGTGTTTGTCAGTCGATGATTTTCGTTTGTATTCCACCACAATATTGTACAGGTGTAAAACAGTTTCCCTCCGCTTTGGTGAAGAACATCAGGGAATTGTCTTTTTATGGTCTTTAGCAGTAATTTTTGCTGGTAAATGAGAGACATTAGAATGGGACATGTCTGCACCTTCAAACCAGAAACAAGGAAGAGAATTTGGTGACGTCTGTGCATTGTTTGCAATGTGGACTGCTATGATTGGTGGAACTCACGGGAGGCGGACCGAAATTGCGGAAAAGTTGCGGTGATTGGACAAAATTGCAAGGTTGAATTTGCGTTAATTGTTGCGATCGTAGCAAATTCCTGGAGGGACTGAGTAAATAGTGGTTCAAAGAAGTCCTTAGTATCTCTACTCTCTCTCTCGCTCTCTCTCTCTCTGTCTCTCACTCACACACACACTCACACACACACACACACACACACACACACACACACACACACACACACACACACACACACACACACACACACACACACACACACACACACACACACACACACACACGTCTCATGGGGATTTTATTTTAGCTCTGCTTTGTGTTCATTTCTGCGTCTCTCTGTTCCTCCTGGTCAGTGTGCTCAAGCACTTATGTAAATAAAGCATACTCCTAATTACTGAGCAATTTATTTACAACAGAGACAGATAGTGTGGTATACTGAGATTTGCATAATAATGACAGAGGGAGTGTCAGAAGAGTTGTCTTTGAAGAGTTTGTTGAGGGGCTAACACATTGAGTAAAAGCAGAAACAGGTCAGAGCCACTATGATGTGCGACAGGAGCTTTGTTCAGACTTGTTAAAACCACTGCAACACTCTGTTCCAGCCTCTAATTCTGTGTTCAACAAAGCCAACATCATCACTTACAGCGTGTATCTTTTTTGTTTAAAACAGCTGCCACAACAAAGTCCTGCTTTAGGAATTAATTAAGTGTCCGAAATGTAAAATATATCAGAGAAAATATTCCTGTAGATGAGCTGCAGCTCCTTTAAGAAATCAACATTAAGACTCCCTCACTCTCTCATTGGTCCTCTGTGTTTAATGTTCACACAGTGATCAGCACTGACAGGTGAAGTGGATAACACTGATCATCTCGATACCATGGCACCTGCCCAGGGATGGGATGTATTAGCCAGCAAATGAACAGTCAGTTCTTAAATCTGATGTGTTGGAAGCAGGACAATGGGACGTGTGAGGATCAGAGTGACTTTGACAAGGACTAAATTACAAAGGCAAAATTACTCAGTCACAGTGTCTTCAAAGTGACAGGTACCTACCAAACCTGCTCTAAGGTGGTATAGTTAGTGGACCAGTGGGTGGTTCATGGGCACCCCTGACTGGGGGAGTGAAGGCAGGCAGATGTGGAATAAAACTTACAGAAGAGCTACTGCGGGCCAAACTGCTGGAAATGTTAATGCTGGCTGTAAAGAAAGGTTTAAAACACACAGTGCATCACAATTTTCTGAGTGTCCATGCTGTCTGCTCTCCATGTCTATAATGGGCATGTGACGGACAGAACTGATGATTTCTGCTCATCATGTGAACCACCATGTATGTTGTTTACCCGGGGAAGGGATGGAATCAGGATGCACTGTGGGAAGAAGGCCAGCCAGCAGAGGCAGTGAGATGTTCTGGAAGCCTTGGCTCCTGTATTTATGTGGATGTCTTCACACTTTCCACCTACCTGAATGTGTAAATCTAGATGTGCTGAAAAAACAAGTTCGATCAATTTTTGAAGAACACGAAGGAGGTTAAAATCAAACAGCTACATCATTTTGGTTTCAAAAATCAGTTTTGCTGTTATATTTATTAAACCTATGCTGGGTGGCTGTGGCTCAGGTGGTAGAGCAGGTTGTCCAATGATCAAAGGGTCGGCGGTTCGATTCCCGCTCTTTCCTAGTCATGTGCTGTTGTGTCACTTTACCCACCTTGCCTCCAGTGCTGCTACTCACATTGGAGTATGAATGTGTGTGAATGTTGGTGGTGGTTCGAGGGGCTATAGGCGTGGATTGGCAGCCATGCTTCCGTCAGCCTGCCCCAGGGCAGCTGTGGCTACAAATGTAGTTTACCACCACCGAGTGAGAATGTGTGAGTGAATAAATATTGGATTCATTGTGAAGCGCTTTGAGTGCCTTGAAAAGCGCTATATAAATCTAATCCATTATTATTATTTGGTAAATGCTTTTATGAGTCTCTCAGCTTCCAGGACCTACAGGTTCTACTGCCTGATACCACAGGGCATCTTCAGGGGTCTAGTGGAGTCCAGGCCCTGATGTGTGAGAGCTGTTTTGGCAGCACAGCATTAGCCTGGCAGCTGATTATTGTATGTTCAGTTGAGCTTTCCCACAACAATGGTCAACTGAGGAATAGGTTAGAGTCTCCATCACTGGGTCAAACAAAGATAGCTTCTGAATAAATTTATGTAGCTTTTGGCAAAGAGTGGAAGCACATCAAAACTCTGATGCATATTTTAGCACCAGAGATGCTACTGAAAGTTCAGAGAGACTTTTGCTTCCCAGTGGAGGCCAGGAACCAGGTGAGCAGCTTCTCGGTGTGAAATGGAGAAAGAAAGAGGTTTCAAAAGCCATCGTGTCTGGGATAGTTAGACTGGGCCTGCAAAGGGCTCAGAGCCCAGCAGAATGTTTCGGTCGATTCTGTGACAATTAAGCAGCAACAAGAAACTCTCCAAGAAAGGACCTGTCACCCGACTCCCACTGACATTTAGAGCACATGGTAAATAATGAGATTTTAGAGGGAAATATATATTCCTGCATTCCCTCCATCATCCCTGTTTCCAATCTACCTTTAACAGAAATAAAAGCTCCCATTTGTTTCAGTAAATTTCTGCACACGTGTGGTCATTGTGTGTCTGTTCAGGTGGTTTTAGACATTTCAGGGATTCTGTTATTGGGATTCTTTTCACTTCTTTCTGAAGCCTTTCACCCATATCTCTTTTGTTTCTCAGTTTACCTCAGTTTATCCCTCCTTCTCCATCCCACTCGTGATGCGTCTTCTTTCTGTCTCTTTTTCTTACTCTCTTAATCAATCACTCCTTTTTCACTTCGGCCCCAGTCAACGGATTACATTGGTATAAAAGTCAAAGAGCAATATAGCTGTAGGACGATGAGCTGTATATTCTACGACAGCCTCTCCATCTTCCAGGTGAAGGAGTGTACTGAAGGGGATGAGATGTGCTGAGCGTGGTGGAAGCTGAAGGTGAAAGCCAGTCATCCTGAACAGTACAATTAAATCAGAGAGTGGCAGCATGAATGGACGGCTCCCCTGGAGGGCAGGAGATAAAGGAGGGAGGTCGCTCCACTGGGAAAAAGCCTTTCTTGGTTTAAGGAGGTCTTACTAAAGCACAGAGAACAGAGAAACAGAGAAAGCCCCAGTGTTTGACAGGCCCAGCCTTTATTCATTTTCACCTGTCCCATTGTACTTACATCCGTCACACACTCACATCGCTACCGAACATCCTCCAACAAAGCAGTTTACCAATAAAATCACTTTGGAAACTGTCTAGCTAGGGCTCAAAACCAGTCAGACAGCTTTATCAGGAAAGAAGTAACTTATAAAAGCATTTACCAAAGCATAGGTTTAATAAATATAACAGCAAAACTGATTTTTGAAACCAAAATGATGTAGCTGTTTGATTTTAACCTCCCTCATGTTCTTCAAAGTTTTGTTGCAGTAGTGATGGAGCTGCTGGGGATGCTGGTAAGTTTCAGGCATTCTCTACATCAGGGGTGTCAAACATGCAGCCCGCGGTCTAAAACCGGCCCTCCAGACGGTCCAATCTGGCCCTCAAAGTGTAAAAATTCCCAAGAAGACATTAATTGCAGATTGTAAATTAGTAAAACTATAAATTAAAAATAATTTCTAGACCATGACAAGTTGTTTTGATCATTAAGTAAAATAATAGATTGTTCTTTGCTCTTTTGTCGTTTTGTTTCTCATTTTTGTAATATTTTGTCTAATTTTTGTTGTTTTTTTGTCTTTTATCGTTTTTCTCACGTTTTTGTCATTTTGTTTCTCGTTTTTGTCGATTTGTGTTTCTTTTTTGTCTGGCTTGTGTTTTTTGTCTCATTTGTGTCATTTTGTGTTTTGCTTTCTTAATTGTTTTCTCTGTATCATTTTTTTTGTTTTGTTTCACATTTTTGTCATTTTTTGTGTCATTTGTCCATTTCTTTTTTGTCGCTTTTTAACTTTTTTGTAAATTTTTTTGTCATTTTTTTGGTTTTGTTTCGTTTGTCTCATTTTTTGTCATTTTGTTTCTCGCTTTTGTAATATTTTGTCTAGTTTTTGTTGTTTTTTTTTGTCTTTTTTAAAGTAAAATACTATATTATTCAGTACCAGATAGCTGTGACTAAATGTTGTGTTCCTTTGTAGACACTCTGTGATCTGTAAGTTGCAATGTATAAATGATAAACTGAGACTGAATGTTGTTGAAACTGAATTTATCTTCCTTAAGAAATTTCAGGTTGTTCATGATGTTTTGTAAAAAGATAATTCCTTCAATGTGAATATTTTCAGAATTTATTTTTTTTGCACAAAAACAAAAGAAAAATTTGGAGTTGTGGTTATTTATCGGTTATTATGCTGTGATTTTACTGGTCTGGTCCACTGGAGATGAAACTGGGTTGAATGTGGAACCCGGACTAAAATGAGTTTGACACCCCTGTTCTACATGAACAGCCAGATCCATTCACTTCAATACAGAACGCATCATAGTCATGTCATAGTCTCCAGTTTAGGGCTACAACTAAGGATAATTCTCATGGTCAGTTCATCTCTAGATTAATCTGTTGGTTGGTTGGTCTACAAACTGTCAGAAAAGAGTTCAGATGTGAAGGTTATAATCGTTAACGAAAACTAACGAAATAACGAAAACTAGAAATGAAGAAACATATTCATTAACTGAAATAAAAATAAAAATAAAAACAAAGCTTTTTGACAAATGATTAACTGAAACTGTAATAGAGTCCTTACAAAACTAACTAAAAGTAACTAAAATTATAGAGAAATTGTCTGTAGTTTTTGTATTTGTGAACTGTCAGCAGGAGACAACAGCAGTGTCGTGTCTGTGTCTCTGTGTTGCCGTCCATCCATCCGGCCGCAGACAGGCGGGTCTACATGTCTGCACCATGACCTGCAGCATGGCAGCGAGAGGTGGGAGAAAGTGCCAAAGTCCTGTTTGGGATTATTTTGAGCATGACTGTGTGTCAAATAAGAGCAAGTACCTTGTGGTGGAACATGGTGAAATATGTGGCACATTTCTGAAAGGTAAGAACCCAACGAATCTTAGAGTGCATTTAAAAAGTTCGCATAAGGAGGCTAACCTAGCTTACATTGAAGCGGTGAGGGAGAACGCCCGACCCCCCTTGACGGAAACACAGTCCAACTCCTGGCCAGGCAACATTGTGCAGCCCGAGACAACATCACAGAAAACACTTGTTCAGTGCTTCCAGCGGCAACCCGATAGCTGCTGGTCAGTAAACTCACAAGAACACCACAAGCGAGAGAAAGCACTGGTAAACCTGTTTATTGAGACAGGTATGTCTACAAGACTGTGTGAGCAACCTGCCTTTAGGAAGTTCAGCAGCTTGCTCGAACCGAAATTCAAAACACCCGGAGCTGCAAGAGTAAATGGTCTTATTGGGACTAAAATGGATATGGCTAAGAAGCAACTTAAAGAGATCATAAAGGAAGCGAGAAAGCTAACGTTATGTGGAGCAAGCGAGGGCTGACAGCATCTTTCATGGGTGTGTCAGCTTGTTTCTACCATCCGCCTGGAGGTAAAGTTCACCATGCACTGCTAAACCTGCACTGAATGGAGCACCCACATACCGGGGAGGCCATTGCCGGCTGCATCGATCAGACTTTAGATGCATGGAATATAGGAGAAGACAGAGTGCTGCTTGTTGTGACAGATAACAGCGCCAACATAGTCAAGGCTGTGCAGATGCTTCACGATAAAAGGCGACATGAAGACCTTGGCGTTCCTCAGGCCCAACCAGGAGGTCCAGGAGACGAACAGGATGAACAGTGGATGGAGTCAGACTCAGAGGAAGAGTCAGATGAGGGTGAAGAGAGCATAGGCTTCAGTGAGAGTGCTTATATTGACACATATTTTATCAGTCTTAGTAATTTACCTGTTATTTTGTAATTTAAATATATATTGAGCAGTATTGTTAGCTTTATTTTGATATTTGTATGTTACTTTCTTCAATAGAAAAACAAATGTATGGAGAATGTATAGCCACCATGGGTTCAGCTTGCACAGAGACAAATGCTTTTTTTTACTCATTTGGCTTACATCAGCCTAGGTTCAAAAGTTTGCATTTAACACCAATAGTCTACATTTTCACATTGTGGTTACCATAATCCTCATTAATAATAGTAATTAGTAAGTTATTATTGTAAAAACTTCATATCCAATATAATAATTGTATGGATCACACTGTGAAGAAATCAAATAGAGTAAATTAAATATAGTAAAACAAGTAAACTTACATATAGTCCCTTCTGTCGAACCAAGGATGAATACAGCCAAAGTCCTAACTCTTTATTCAGTTTTTATTAAATCATATACACATCTCAAGTGGCTTAGTACCTACTGTTTTTTTAACTTCTTTTGTGAAATATACTTTTAATGCTAAATCATCTGATTGCTAGTCTGTTTTTTTTCTTTGTACTTTGTTTAAGAACTAGACCTGCCAGAAGATGGGGAGCACAACAAGTTCCAGAGAATGCCATGCTTGGCCCACACCCTTCAACTCACCCTGAAAGATGCCATGAAGTACCCAAGCGCTGATTCACTCATAGTGAAAGCAAGAAAGCTGGTACATGCTATAAGGAAATCATCAGTGGCAAATGAAGAGTTGATCAAAAGATGTGGCAAAACGCTGGTCCGGGACTGTAGCACGCACTGGAAAGGCACCTATGATATGCTTAAAAGACTGCTAGATATCAGAGCTGAACTAAACCAACTACTTGAGGAGTTGGGCATGGACACACTTCTCGCAAGTGATTGGGCTAAGCTGCAGTCAGTCTGTCTCACAAGTAGTGCCATGCCTGCTCAACCTTGAGGCACATCTGCAGAAGAATCTGAGGAATCAGTTAGCCCAAGTGCTGCTGAAGTCTTTGCGAGAACATTCTGCTAGCATTCTTAGCCCTGACTCCACACAGTTTGATGCTACACCAGCAGGAGCCTGCTTAATGGATCCAGGGGTTTCGCTGGTTCTTCAAACAGCAGATGCCGCACCACTGAAGAGGGCTGCACAGTCCTTTGTGCAGAACCTGGCAGCCCAGTATTACCCAGCTACTTCTGCTCAGCATCAAGTTGCAGGGCCCACTCAGACTGTACCAGGAGTGTCTCCCACTGTTCTTCTTAAGTACCGTTTTCTTGCTTCTTGTATGGAGAGCAACATGTCACCTACAAATCGGCCTAATCTGACGGATAGTGTGTTAACTGAAATGGAGAAGTATCTCAGTGACGTCAAACAGGGTGTGTTTAATGAGACACCATTGGAGTTCTGGAGATCCAGAGAGGCTGTCTATCCAAAACTTGCCGCTGTGGCATTGGATCTCGTCAGTGCTCCTGCATCATAAGCCTTTGTGGAGCGCATCTTCTCTGCGTGTGGATTGCTGTCATCTGGTCTAAGAGACAGAACTACTACATCTCTTGAGTAACGTGTTTTCCTCAAGATCAACAAGAAGTTGTTGCTTGACTGAATTACACTTGTCTTTCTGTTTCTTTCCCACCAACAAAGACAAAAAACGGTTCATTCTTTCACAATGCAGGGACTCTTTGTTTACGTTGGACACAAAACTGTGGAAGTTAGCACAGAAAAGTAAAGCGCATAAGCTTTCAGCTTCCAGTGAATACGCACTTTAGGGGTGCAAAATGAAGCTTTATTGCTGTTGTTGTATTGTTGCTCAAGGCTGCACCCTGTGTAGATAGTCTAGATACATGTACCCATATCTAAATTTTAGGTACAGTTGGTGTTGGAGTGTTCAAGTCAATACATCTTGAGTTTTCATTACCCAGTACTTTTTCCTATCTTTTTTTTTAATGTCATCCCTGAAGAATAGTCCATATTAAAAAAAACTAATACTAAAATTAATAAAACCTAAACTAAAACTACGCAACATGTAAAAACTAAAACCTAAACGAAACTAGCAAAGATGGATTAAAAACTAATTAAAACTAAACTGATATTGGAGACATAAAGTGAAAACGAAATAAAAATAAAAAACAATGAAAAATTCAAAACTGTTATAACCTTGTCAGATGTTAACCAGGGTTTCCCAAAGCCCAAAATAACATCCTTAGCTCCCAAAATATTCAGCCTTCTGTCACAGAGAAGCAAAGAAATCAGAACATATTCAAATTTAAGAAACAAGAATTATCAAACCAATCAGTCGATTCAATATTGACATCTAATCTATTATTTGACTAATTATTGCAGCTCTATTTTACAGAAGTACAATCAAAATAACTACAAAATATCACACTTTCAATGTTACAGCTGTACTTCCAGCAGTAAAAGTTAGTGCAACTGCATTTAGAATAAAGGAAAGCTAACTAAAGTCTGTAATAACAGCATACACCTATAAAATAAACCACAGACAAACAAACTTGATCCTATTATCTGGTTTCACTCTACTTCATCAGATTAAGTCCCTTTTTTATTAACTATCATATTCCCTTTCTCTTCTCGTCTTTTTCTCATTTTTCCCCAGCATCCCCTCCTCTCTCATCACCAGCTTTAGGTAGAACTATTGTGGTCTCTTGTGGACAAAGTCAGATCCATCCAATTCAAACTGCTGTGAAATTGGGTTGGAAATGAGCTTGCTGTGTTGAACGAGGTGAAATAAGAAACAAGGCAGCGCTGAGCAGTGTGTTCGATGGGGCCTAACTATAGCCTGCTCACATGGAACCCAGATGCTTAATGGAGAGTCTTATTGCTAAAGAAAAAAGGGGCTGGGACTCATTATGGAAAGGCTATGCAGTAATGCATAATAACCCCTGACATTAAAGTTTGCCCATTCCATAATACGTAACTAACATTATATGTGTTATTTTTATTCAAATGGAAGCTGTTCATGCATGAATGATGTGAAGTGACCTGTGAAGGTCCCTTAAAAAAGTATTTATAATCCTTCGATGACATTTCCCTAAAAACTTGCATGCTGCCGGCCATAAAACAAGAAAAAAGTTTTCATTTTTATTCCCATCATTCTTCAAATTTACTTTCTGAAACACATAAATAAATCCAGATAGAAAAAACACCCTTCCTCTGGTGTGTAGCCCTATCAGCTATCATAGCGTCTATGTTGTACTCATTCCCAGAATGCACCAGGAGGTTTCCATTACCCCATTAAGCTGCAGAGATAAGGCTCTTCTGAGCTCCCAAACACTCACACAGGTTAGCAGCTCTCCCCACGGAGGCCTCCTGTTGTCAGGAACACCATAAACATGCACATTTAGCCTCTCCTGTCCATGTGTGTTCATCCTGTGTGGTCTCTGTCTAATCCCAGAGCTGCTGTTTATCTTCTACATCTCCTCCTGTTGCCCTGAACTTCTGTTTCAGGTTCACAGAGAGAAATATACACTAAAAAAATGCACTAAAAGATCATAAAATAATAACCAAGAATTATTTTAACAACTCTGGAAGTTACGCTTTCTCTTTCTGTATGTAGGCACACATTAAAATATGATTCTTTTAGGGTTAAAGACAGTTTGAAGGGTCCTTTCTTGGCTCCACAGTGTGAAGAAAGACAGCAGTCAGCAGAACATCCACAGTCAGGGTTTCAAAATTCCTTCATCATTATTAGGCTGTTTCCATTGCAGGAACTTGTGGGCTGGTCTGTAGGACATAAAAGTACCTTGTCAAGGGTATTTACCTCTTAGTGGCCATAGAAACTGCTGTGTGGCATTTGTTCACCTGTGCAGTCTCTCTGACATCAGCAACATAAAAATGACCATATAGGCTATCATAAACTGTTCGACTTCCTGCATGCTCATAAAACTGAACTTACATCCAATAAATATAATTAGTCACAGTCAAAGCTATCAGATCCTCCACTGTAGTAAAACACAAAGGCTGAGAGGGTGGAATATGGGTTGTTCCTCTAAATGTTTGGGCCACCTTGACTCCCAGCTCCTGCAGTGGAACACACCTCTGTGGCTGTTGAAGTATAACAGCTGATGTATACCTCTAACTTACATCCATGTTTTTATCAGTGTGAAAACCTTGACATAGCAGATGTCAACGTTAAAGCAACAGCAGCCAAACCTGTCCTAGCACCTGAGACAAAACCAGCAGTAACTTAGAGATTCAGACCCCTGGATTCATCTGGAGTCCAGAACAAAAGCTATGCTTTATAGCTTTTGTTCTGGACTCCAGATGCTGCTTTAGCAAAAAGTAGCTGCCTCATTTTTATTACCACCTGTATGACAAGACATGGCAGCAGTGGAGGGAAACTGCAGAAGTGTTTGCATTTTATAGGACATTTAATAAGATGCTAAAAACAATCAATCAGCTGCAGATATAAAAGAATAATAGTCCTGCTAGTGATCCTTTCTTCTGTCATATCTCTGGTTACTGGGGAAAGATAGGTAGTTTTCATAAAGAAAATGATTTTTTTTCTTGAGCTTAGAGGAAAGATAAATAGGTTTACTCATTTTTTGGATCCAGCCACAGCAGCTGCTTTACAAATCTTATAGCAGAAGAAGACAGGGATTACACAAACTCAGACACTGTAATGAATATTTCAATAAGGCAACAAAATCACACAACAAACAAGTTTAATGTGGGAAAGCAGAATCCGACTGGTACATACACACCATTTAACAGCAGGACGTCCCTTTAGGCAATCTGCTTCTATGTGTTTATGCATATCTGTGTGTGTGTCTGTGTGTGGGGGGATAAGTGGCAGTGGGCTGCTGAAGGCAGAATGGATGGTGAGATATGCTCACAGATGGGAGGAGGCTGGAGATAGACGGTGGTAATTGTTGGAGAGGAAGACGGACATTAAGAAAAGGAAGGTCTCATCATTAAGCCTCTGAATGTGTGGGGGTGGGCGAGCATAAACCAACCAAATAGGGTGGGGAGCTGGAAGAGGTTATGAAACACCAAAAGTTTCTCTAAATGAGTGTCAGAGTCAAACAGTTTCCTTGGTCATCATGATGAAAACTCACAGAGGAGCATCATTAAAGTGAGGAACATTGGAGGAGAGGAAGGAAGGGCTACCCATGGTGAGAGGAGGAGGGACACAATAAGCACGACTGGTGAGGCACCCAAAGGAGTCCCAATATACAGCAAATAACCAACTGATTCAATTATAGGGAGCCATTACTGGGAGTAGTCAGGCCTGAGGTGAGCAACGTAAATTTCAGAAGAAGCCAGAGCTCAAAGTGAGATGCGATGGCACTGAAGGTGCCCTGAGGTTGGCAGCTCAGATATATAGCTGGGGAGGTGAAGTTGAATCTAAAGTTAGGTGAGGAAATATAGCAGCTCCACCAGCACAGCTTGTCTTCCTGCCTGCATGGTGTCCCTGAGTAAATCATGGGGAGGACTCCTGCCAAGGTGGAGGATTCAATTTCAATAGGGTCGTCATTTAGTAGAAATATTTTATGGATGTATATTTAAACTTTTCCTCAGTACACACCTTCCCAAATGCTATATCCTTCTAGAGGGTTTTCCCAAAACATGCATAATTGGAGCATTTCAAGGAGAAAGGCGCTGATAGCAGCTTTCTAAATAACAAAATGTCTGAAATGACATTTCAGCACACTTAGACCTCAGCACTCACACATTATATGTATGTGTGTGTGTGTGTGTGTGTGTGTGTGTGTGTGTGTGTGTGTGTGTGTGTGTGTGTGTGTGTGTGTATATATATATATTAGGGCTGGGACGCCATTAGTGGCTTAGATCTGTCTGCAGCAGAGGAACTGGACCTGTTGATCAAGTATCTCGGGAAAGAGTCATCACAGCATGTTAAAAGAATAAAGGCAGTCAACATCAGAAGCTCTCTCACTGGACTGACAATGGCATGGGAGAGGCTTGAGGAAACGTATGGGGCAGGTAGGTGTGAATGTGTGAGTGCTTGTTTGTCTATATATGTAGCCCTGCGACAGACTGGCGACCTGTCTCGGGTGTCCCCTGCCTTCGCCCGAGTCAGCTGGGATAGGCTCCAGTCCCCCCCTGCAACCCTAGTGAGGATTAAGCGGTGTATAGATAATGGATGGATGGAATCTGTTTCCGATGCTGCTCCTCCGCTGACCATATTGCCAGGAACTGCCAAGCTGTGGTAAAATGCACTGAATGTGAGAGTACTAACCATGTATCAGCACTGCACCCAGGGCCAGCCACTTGGAGGTTTAAGCCGTCACTTCCCGCTACAGAGCACGGCGGGGAGGAGGATGAGGCAGATTCTCAGGAGGTCACCTCTAAGTGTACACAAGTATGCGGTGAAGGGCTGAGTGCAAGGGCATGCGCTAAAATATGTCTAGTCAACATGTTTCCAGCTGGATCTAAGGAAGAATCAAAGAAAATGTATGCAATATTGGATGAACAGAGCAACCGCTCCCTTGCACAGTCTGAGTTCTTTGACCTCTTTAAAATCTTTGGTTGCTCCTACCCATACACATTAAAGACATGTGCAGGGCTTAAAGAGACTACAGGGAGGAGAGCCTATGGCTACATTGTGGAGTCTGCAGACAGGGAGTTAAGCTTTCCTCTACCTACACTACTGGAGTGTAACCAAATTCCAGACAACCGGTCTGAGATACCAACCCCAAACGCAGCTCGACATCACTCTCACCTGAAACACATCGCTGATCAGATTCCTGCCCTCGACCCCGATGCAAACATACTCCTCCTATTGGACAGGGACATCCTAAGAGCACATAAAGTCCGCAAACAGATAAACGGTCCAAACAATGCACCATTTGCCCAGAAGATGGACCTAGGATGGGTTGTCATCGGGGAAGTATGTCTTGGAGGTGCACACAGACCAACACAGGTGAACAGCTACAAAACATTCATCTTAGAGAATGGTCGTGCAAGTCATCTACAGCCGTGCAACAGTCAGATCAAGGTGAAGGAAATGCTTAGTCAGACACTCAAGCACCAGCAATATTCAACAGTAATCTCCACGCACACCTGCATGACGCAAGTTGGGGATAACATGAGTCGAACTATCTTCAGTTGTACCAAAGATGACCATAAACTTGCACCGTCGAAGGAAGACATACAGTTTCTCCAGATCATGGACGCAGAGGTTCTCCAAGGCCACACTGGCAGCTGGGTCGCACCTTTACCTTTCCGGTCCCCGAGGCAGTGGCTCCCTAACAACAGGAGACAAGCACACGACCGTCTCATCTCGCTCCACCGCACACTGGAGAAATGGCCCCAGATGAAGGCTCATTTCATTGAGTTCATGAAGAACATGCTCCAGCGAGGACATGCGGAGGTTGCACCACCTTTGCAGCCTGGAAAAGAGTGTTGGTACTTACCCCTGTTTGGAGTCTACCATCCCAGGAAGCCAGACAAGATACGTGTGGTCTTCGACTCAAGTGCACCACATGCAGGTGTGTCGCTCAATGACATTCTACTGAAAGGCCCTGACCTTAGTAACAGTTTGCTAGGCTTGTTGATGAGGTTCAGAAAGGAACAGGTAGCCATCACTCCCGACATCGAACACATGTTCCACTGCTTTGTGGTGAAGGAGGACCACAGGGATTTCCTCCGCTTCCTGTGGTACAGAAACAATGATCTTACCTGCGACATCGTGGAATATAGGATGCGAGTCCACCTCTTTGGGAACAGTCCTTCTCCCGCTGTGGCCATGTATGGCCTACGGAGAGCAGCTCAAAGTGCTGAGGCAGATTACGGCAGCGACGCCAGGGCATTGGTTGAGCACGAGTTCTACGTTGACGATGCATTGAAGTTCTTTGACACAGAAGAACAAGCCATTAGTGTTCTTAAACGAGCACAGAAGATGCTTGCAGCATCCAACCTCAGGTTGCATAAGGTTGCATCTAACCGACCCGTGGTTATCGAGGTGTTTCCACCCGAAGATCGCTCTAAAGACATTGAGGATTTGGACCTTTTTGCTGATGACCTGCCTCTCCAACGTAGCCTCGGGCTGTCTTGGAACATTCATACAGATACCTTCATGTTTCAGATTGCAAATGATGGGAGACCATTCACATGCAGAGGGGTCTTGTCAACGGTTAACAGCCTTTACGACCCTCTCGGGTTTGTCGCACCAGTCTCTGCTCATGGCCGGCTTATTCTCAGAGAACTCACCTCCCAAGCAGAGGACTGGGATGCGCCACTTCCCAAAAACATGGAAATTGAGTGGACCAGATGGAAAGAGTCGCTTAGAGACCTGCAAGGGATCCAGATACCACGTCCATACACATCATTCTCCACCGCAGGTGCACAAAAAAGGATACTGTGTGTGTTCGCAGACGCATCAGTCAAGGCCATTGCAGCCGTGGCCTACATAAGGGCAACAAACCACAATGGACAAACTGAAGTTGGGTTTGTCTTTGGAAAGGCAAAGTTGGCCCCGCAGCCTAGTTTAACCATCCCTAGGCTGGAGCTCTGTGCTGCTGTACTCGCCGTAGAGATTGCTGAGCTGGTAGTCAGCGAGATGGATGTAAAGTTCGACGACATTCAGTACTATATGGACAGCAAGGTTGTACTAGGATACATACACAACCAATCAAGGAGGTTCTATATCTGCATCCACCAATCATCACGTCCCAACCAGTGGAGATACGTCCATACGGATCTGAATCCAGCTGACATCGGATCGAGGTTTATACCAGCAGCTCTCCTAAGCAGCTCAAGATGGCTCACAGGACCAAGCGTCCTTCAGGATGCATCTTTGCACACATCAGAGCCTCAAGAGACCTACGACCTCATTAGTCCAACTACAGACTCTGAAATATGCCCACAAGTAACAACAAGTCTCACACAAGTCGCCAGAGGTGGGGTCCACCCTCAACGCTTCAAATGTTTCTCCAGTTTCAGCTCTCTCGTCACAGCAGTGGCACGTCTCATTCACGTAGCCCGTTCATTCTCTCACTCTGTCCCCAGTAAGTGTCATGGTTGGCACATCTGCTATCCTACGGACGAAGAGTTGGCAAGGGCCAAAGCATGCATTGTGAAAAGCGTCCAAAGCGACTGCTATGCAGAAGAGCTCAAGTGCATAGCTGCTGGATCAAAATCTCACCATCCAGCTGCCTGTGGAAACTGAACCCTGTGATAGACTCTAACGGACTATTGAGAGTAGGAGGTCGCGTAAGAGAGTCGAATCTGAGTTCAAACGAAACTCATCCTATCATTATACCTGGCCGACATCATCTGGCAATGATGCTGATCCATGAGCATCACGAAGCTGTCAAACACCAGGGGAGACATTTCACCGAAGGGGCCATTTGAGCCGCTGGTTATTGGCTTGTCGGAGCAAAGCGCTGTATCAGCAGTCAGCTCTTCAACTGTGTGACCTGTAGGAAGCTACAGGGAAAGACTGAATGCCAGCTGATGGCAGACCTACCGGGTGAAAGGCTTCAAGTAGCACCTCCCTTCACTTATGTAGGAGTAGACGTCTTTGGACCATGGGACGTTGTCTCGTGGCGTACGAGAGGAGAACACACCAATTCTAAAAGATGGGCTGTGATGTTCTCATGCATGTCTTCAAGAGCAGTCCATATTTAACTCATTGAGTCAATGAGCCCCAGCAGCTTCATCAATGCCTTATGAAGGTTTTTCGCCACCAGGGGCCCAGCAAAACAGTTAAGATCAGACTGTGGTACAAACTTTGTCAGTGCTTCAAAAGAACTGGGGATGGACAGTACAGATTTCAAAGAAGAGGAAAAATATCTCTACACTCAGAGTTGTACCTGGGTATTCAACCCCCCTCACGCATCCCACATGGGTGGTGCGTGGGAACGTATGATTGGCATTGCACGCCACATTCTGGACTGTATGCTGCTCCAGCAGAAAGGATGCTACCTGACACATGAGGTTCTGGTCACTCTCATGGCTGAGGTGGCAGCAGTCATGAACGCTAGGCCTCTCATACCAGTGTCATCTGATCCAGAGTCACCTCTCATCTTGACACCATCGATGCTCTTGACTCTTAAAACTGACCCCATACCTCCTCCACCAGGCAGCTTTGGAGATGCAGATCTTTTGAAAGGACAATGGAAACAAGTGCAAAGCCTCGCCGACACCTTTTAGAACAGGTGGAGGCGAGAGTACCTGAAAACACTGCAGCCTCGGCACAAATGGCAGGTGGAAAGATCAAACATCCAAGAAGGAGATGTTGTTCTCTTGAAGGACAATCAGGTCCAAAGGAATGAATGGCCTATGGCCGTCGTTACAAAGACATTACCAGGAAGGGATAGACTTGTCCGAAAGATTGAAGTAATGTCGTTAAGGATGGCACTAAAAAGACATTCTCACGCCCTGTTACAGAAGTAGTTCTGCTTCTGTCTCCAAAGACTGATGCTAGTAGTTAAGTATGTGGGCTCTCGAAAGACCCCAGGCGGGGAGTGTTATGTCCCCAGTGTAATACACTGTGTTTCGGTTATTGTCCTTTGCAACAGCACCACCTTGTGGTCAGGCATGTTTGCTGCAGGTATCCCAGTTAGTAGGGTCACTTCCTGTTTATGTCCTGTTTGAACCGGAAGTATAAAGTCCGCTAAGTCCGTGATGTTCGTTGTTGGCTATTGTTAGCTTCTTATCCTACATGGGTTCGTCCATTTGCCTCTTGCTAAAGTAACGTCTGTGAGTATACTAGACTGACAATATATGCTGACTTTAACTGTTGCGTATTGTTTGTCTGTAGTGGTGTAAATGCATATTTTGATGATGCTAATCGTTACGCGGCTAAGCTAGCGCCGTTAGCGTCAGGCTATTGGGCTAATTTTGGGCTTTGGTTTAATGCTGGTGGCTCACAGTGGTATTCTGTTTGTTCTGTGTCTTCAGTTTCACAACATTTAAATAAAATTCCTGTGAACCTTCTACACCGTGGGATTATTGAGACTGTTTAGCTGATTGGAGAACTAGCTTCAGCATTTAGTGAGACCAATACATACATGTATATATATATATATATATATATATATATATATATATATATATATATATATATATATATATATATATATATGTGTGTGTGTGTGTGTGTATATATATATATATATATATATATATATATATATATATATATATATATATATTAGCAGGATCTCAGCAGGACTCTAGTCTGACTCTACGTTGGTAGCAAAGGTGCTCCCACTCCTTCACTTTAGAGGATCTAGAATTGTTGAAGAGTTTTACATTCACAGTGTAACCTGTTCAGTCCCCTTTTAAACACCATTTAGATAACTGAAATAAATGTTTCATACTTTAAACTCGGGAAGATTTGGGCTAAAAACCAGCCCTTTATTGGCTGAATTATAATCAGTGTTAAATCTGATTTTAATTTCACTTCACTGCTCCGGTTAGCAGGTGTTTCTGTCAGGGCTCAGTTTCTGGAAACATTGTGCTTTGTTTGGTGAAAGGAGAGACTCATGCAGTTTATGGCAGGAATGTGCAACCCTGTTACGCACAGTGAAGCTTCTAGTATCTATTCAGTTACTCCAGCAAAGAAACCGAGGCAGGTATGTGACCAAAAATGATTTAGAATAAAGTGAAAAACAGTATTCTATAATCCCATGTACCTCAGATGAAATGCCAAAGTTGTTTAAATCAATCCAACTGGACTTTAAGAAGGTTCCTTGAAGATGTTTCACCTCTCATCCAAGAGGCTTCTTCAGTTCTGGTGGTGGTTGATGTTGCCTCCGCTTATAACCCCTGTGAGGTGTGGTCAGTGTTATTCACATTCCGACGACCATTGCCAAGGCCCACCTGGCTCCTCAACGATGGTCGTTGGGAGCCAGGGAGTGACACAAAGGGGGTCGTGGAAATGCGAGTTTCACCGAGCCCTCGTATGCTAATGGTGGTCGTTAGCATGAGCCACCTCACCTGAGTCATTCTGCCGAGTAGTTCTTTTGGGGAGTTTTGAAAGGACCTGATTGTAAAATGGCGAAAGATGATGTCGCAGACCACCCCCCCTGTTCTTCTAGAAGCCATCCATGTCAGGGTGGAGAAGCCATCTCTGAACAGGGGGGGTGGTCTGCGACATCATCTTTCGCCATTTTACAATCAGGTCCTTTCAAAACTCCCCAAAAGAACTACTCGGCAGAATGACTCAGGTGAGGTGGCTCATGCTAACGACCACCATTAGCATACGAGGGCTCGGTGAAACTCGCATTTCAACGACCCCTTTTGTGTCACTCCCTGGCTCCCAACGACCATCGTTGAGGAGCCAGGTGGGTCTTGGCAATGGTCGTCGGAATGTGAATAACACTGACCACACCTCACAAGGGTTATAAGCGGAGGCAACATCAACCACCACCAGAACTGAAGAAGCCTCTTGGATGAGAGGTGAAACGTCTTCAAGGAACCTTCTTAAAGTCCAGTTGGATTGATTTAAACAACTTTGGATAACCATGACCTGGATGAATGAGAAACTACACGGACTCAGATGAAATGGAAATTTATCTACCTCAGGTGACAACCCAGAGACACACACACAACCCGCTGAAAGCTAACAGATCAAGGATGAGCTGTGAAGCATTAGTTTTGAAATAGAGGTAAAAGCTAAGGATTGTGCATTCAGATTCCAAAACTGGTGGGTAAAAGCAGTAAAGCTTGTGATATTGAAACTTGAGCTGGTCATTGACCATCATTCTCCTCTTCTTTGTACTTTGAAGGATTGTTCTACATTGCTATGTACCATTTATCCAGATAGTATGAAATGGCCTAAAATCTAGTTTTGCAGACAAATACACTCTAGATCTCCATTCAGTCTATCCTACACTAAAAATTTGAAGGAAATGTGGAAGAGAATATTTCCTTTTTTCTCTTCAGATTGTCCTTCACAGTGAGCTGGTACATGCCAGCTTCTATTGGAAATGATTTAGCAGTAGGTTTGTGTGATTGTAGTTGGCTAACCTCAGCAGGAGTGAGACGACGGCGCTCCCTGACACTTTAGCTGCTCTCTGATTAACTGATGGATGACTGAGGAGATGGAGCTGACTGATACAGATGAGAGGTGTAATGGCTCTGACAGAGAGCCTACAAAGCCACACACCAAAGAAAACGCCAGATCCTGGAGGCTACGGTTTGAAAGACTAAAGTCACAAACATGATAGCACTGCCGGGGTTTGGGAGGTTTTCTAACATAGTATAACATGCTTCAGAAAGCATAACGGTTACATGTCAAAGCTGAGAAACAAAAAGCACACTGGATCAGAGCTCTCCTGGTGGAAGATTCAGCAACTGGATGTCTAACTGTTTATCATCTCAAAACCAGCTTGAATAAAGAACAAAACATTGCTCAATATACGAACAAAACAGCAAAATGAGTTGGAGTAAGTATTTTTCTAGAATGGGCATTGTTAATCCCTGTAATGTTTTCTGTCTCTTGTGCTTTAGATCCTGTTTTCTGTTTCTGGATGTCTGACTCAGAAAATACAGGATGTGATATAACTACTTTATGACAAAATGTTGCCGTAAAGTGTTTAATGTAGCTCTCCTCAGCCAGAGGGGGGAGAGATGAGCACTTCTGCCTCCTTCATTCACGAGACCTCTGACATCTCATAAGAAGGTGGCCTCTCCAAGATGCCATCTCCATCAGTGGAACATTTTAAAGCAATCATCGCTCACTTGACACCAGGAACCAGCAGCCAGCTCATGATGAGTGGTCATTCAATATCTCTCTGGAAGGGTCATACGTGTTTGAAGAGGAGTGCATAGTCAGGAAAGTCCATTAACTTCGAGACACCTGTAGGAGAGCTGGAGGGCACTTTGATGGAGGCGGTTCACCTTGATCAGACCCTACATCGTATTCCCAAAGGAGCTGAATCCACACAGTCAAAACTTCTACCTTTGCCCTGTCTGCTAAAATTATCTTTCATATATTCCCAGTGGCTGGTTGCTGCTTACTGCTACAGATTTAATACAAAGACAGACAAGGTCAGTAGTCAGAACTCACATTTTAATTACAGCGTGCCTGAACCATTCTCAGAGTTGCACTGCTAAGCGGAAACCAGTCCTTTTCCAAAGTTAACTAGGAGGAGGACAGAATAAAACAATGCACAGTTAATCAAAAAGAAAACCATAAAGTAGAACTTAACTGAAAACAGATCTGCCCTGTGGGGCGGCACAAGGATTCTGAAAAGTCTGGAGCTTCCAACAGCTGATGTTTGGACTCAAAAAAAGTTCAAGGAGATTTAATTTGAAGAAAGAAAGAAAGTTTCACATGTTCCTGCAATTCTTAAACCACTTTACAGCAATTAATCCTCTAGTTAAGGAAGGATTAAACAACCATCCTTTAACTAATGAATGTCTAACTATTTGGCTTTTGACATATATAAGGATGTGACACAAGATGGAAGAAGTATATTTAGCTGTGAATGTTCAAAATGTACTGATAATTTGGATAAACAAATTTAGTGTTTTTGTAGAGCACCTTGAAAATACAGTTTGAATGGTGCCATAGTTTGAAAGGGGGAAAAATAATAATAATTATTCTTGAACACGAAAAAAGAGAGAGATGGAGAAAAAAACATAACAAAGAATGCAAGATAATTAATTAAAGTGACAGACTTTTAACTAATCTCCCTATTCTGTGAAAATTATTTCAGTAAGTTGGAAGTTATTTAATTACATTGTCCATTCCCATGCTATTAAGACTAAAGAAAAAGGAGAGAGAACTGATTGAAAGCCAGTGTTTATTACATCTTTTACACAGCCTCCAGATACCATACTCAAGTTTCCACTGATTCATGCTGTTAGCCCGAATAAGCTAGAGAGAATCAGATTTTCTCAGTTTCATACATCCAACACCTGAAGATGTGGGTGGTACATACATAAACAAGAATCTCTAGACAACATAGAAGATTGCTGCTGTAATGGTTGCCAGAGACCAAAAAAAAATAAATAAATCACAACATGAGCAAACAAGACTGTTCATAGGCCTGTTTCTCCAAGTCTGAAAGAAAAAAACCTGCGTTGTCTCAAAGGAGGGTTGAGCAGCAGCAACCTTGAAATCCAGAACAGACCTCAGAGGCGTGGAGAGGAAAGTTTGGCAGGAATATGAGATTAGAATGTTGTGTAGCAGGTACATTTGTCTGCATGAACAAGCATACAACTGTGAATGTGTGGAACAGAGAGCAAAGGCAAAGGAAAAGATATCTATTGAACTCCAGGTGAGGGACTGAGTGGTAGGCTGCAGGGTGTGAGAGCATTACTGACCCTAGACCAGCTCTAATTAACTGCCAGGACACCAAATAGCACTACCACTGGATGCGTATGTGTAGCGCTCATTAAATGAAGAGGAAGCAGAGAAACAGCTTTCTCTGTCCTGCAGTCCGAGCGGCCTGGACCCAAACAGGCTGAGTGTCATCTCTGTGAGCGATGGCACAGAAAGCTGACACTGCTTAGAACTCTCATTAATTTCAGTATGTGGAACAGTGGTGTAATGGCTCAGCTATGAGGCCTGTAACCCAGAAACTCCCTGTCAAATAGCACAATGGTGGCCAGTTGGAGTGAGTACAGGTGCTGGAAGTCAATACGGAGAGAACAAGACTGTTTATGGGAACTCGTGTGAGCCGAAGTGACAATAAAAACTAGCTAGACACCAGTCAGTGTTTTTCCATTTAGCTAGGTTCCTATGCCGTGTTCAGTCTAAGTTTAAATTATCATACTGTGGTTCCAGCCAGTTCAACAATGAACTTTTGAGTCATTAGCTAAAACTCAGCCAAAAGATTTAACTTTGTAGCACACTTCCCCTTTCTGTGGACACTGGACTCAGTCTGTCTGATATATCAGCTGGTACTAGTTTTATTGCAAACATGTCTGTTTCTCTGCATATGTCAGCTTATAAAGAAGAAATTGCAGCACAGAAATGCTCACATATGTTTGATGTTATCAAGAAACATTGAATCTATTAATCATTGTTTTTACATTAACATGGACTAGCTTTGGACTTAAATGAGGCATTTATAAATGGAGACACGTTCCACTGATGCATACAGAGATCAAGATGGAGACCATTAGAAGCCTAAAAAAAGACAATAAAGACAGAGTAACATCTTTTATTTTCCTATGTACTTTAGTAAAGACAAATTACAGAGATAGGTGTGCTTGTAGAGTGTACATGTTCATTCACCATAAACAACCACACAGACCTTTGTGAACATTATTCTTGGTTCTTGATTTAGGATCTAATGATTATTAACCTGAACAATTAATAAAGCCAATATTCGGCATTTTTCTTTTTATGAATTGATTATGACTAAATAAATGAAATGTGTTACTTTAGCTCTAATGCAGCCATCATTCAGTCTGTAGCATCAACCTCCCGCCTACAGTGCTACCTGATTGGTTACGTGTTATGAGTGACAGCCAGTTACTCAAGCTGCTAACATACAATGCTAGTGTGTTTTCAGACCATAGCAGCGCTGCTAAATTAGCCGTGCTGTGTTTGGAAAGTGAGGTAGTTGACACCGTTGAAGTTGTAATTACAGTGCAGTCTTTAAAAAGCATGGAAAGCTCCCCTGGTACACAGAAAATGCCCAGATAATTCACCTTTTAGTGTGAGTGCAGCAGGAACTTGCAGGCTAAGGCTATCTCTTAGCTTGTGGCTAACGCTATTTGGAGTACAATAATATCTTTCTACAGTATTACTGTTCTAACTGGCAGACGTGTCTCTCTAGCAGAGACACAATCTGCATAAACTGAAAAAGAAATACAGTCCTCACCACAAATCAGGATATTAGCTACTTTCACAGTCTGGGTTATGCTAACAGCTACGTTACAAAGCAACCACAGATTCCCCGAAGTGGTGTCTAGAAAATAATGACAAATTATACTTAAATATGGGACTTAGTGGGCAATAAAAGTGATGCAAACAGCTGATTAATGAAACACTGATCCAGAACCTGATCCAGCTACAAGAAAGAAACACAAGGCTGGATGGACTCAGTGTGATGGCTCAACTAGATGGGTGTTCTGAGCAAAACAAAGACACTTTTACATGTGCTTATCATATGTAAGACAAATTGTAAATAAATGGCTGTTTGGACTACAGAAATGCTCTAAAAAAAAAACAAGAACTGTGTCACACCAGTGTGAGTAATGGTCTCAGTCTGGCCATCCCTGTAACAAGCCTGGATCTAGAATGGAAGAAAAGAGCATGACAGCCACTTTATGACTATCACAAAGTGTAGATGGAAGTAAAAAGTTTATTTTGTCAATGAATTTCAACTTAGCAAGCAACAAAGCTCAAACATCTGGATGAGAAGATAGCTGGGGAGTCGTGGTCCTGTCAGAGGATCAACCAGCTTAACTTTTTCTCAGGTTTCACCTCAACAACAAAAAGCCAAGAAAATCCTTTGGAAATTTCATCTAAAATCTTTGAATGCAGGTTATCACTTCACATGCATGTACACAAAATCCGACTCACACACGAGTGCTTTAATCCGTCTTTTGAAGCAAAGGTTGTCTATCCCTCCTGCTACCGCCGGCTCAGAGGACGGCAGCTGCCTTATTAACGGTAGTAAAGGGATATTCAATCCAGCTTCTCTCTTTATTATTGGTCTGCTGCCTCTCTTAAATATGTACACATTTACAGAATCTAACCAATTTAATGTATAAATACTATTATTATTCTCACACATGCACACAAACACAGAAAGGATAGAGAGAGAAATAGAATAGAGAACGATAGTTTTGAGGCAGATTTTAACAGCCGTCGATCAAGAGATTAAACATCTTTGATCTAACAGGGAAGCAATATCTCACAGAAAACCAGCTTTAGGAATGTACAGAGGCAGCCTCAGAATATCTTTTTAATATTTCTATCTATCTATCTATCTATCTATCTATCTATCTATCTATCTATCTATCTATCTATCTATCTATCTATCTATCTATCTATCTATCTATCTATCTATCTATCTATCTATCTATCTATCTATCTATCTATCTATCTATCTATCAGATTTAGGATATTTATGATTTGGGAAATAATCCTGCTGCTTTGAGGAAGGTTCCCCAGCCCTCAGGCCTGCTGCTAGCTGCAGCTATTAGCACTCACAGCACTAAACTCTTCTCAGATACCTGAATCTAAAAAAGACCACTGGGAATGAGAGATAAAAATGCAAAGCCATTAAAACCCAGAGACTGATTATCAAAATGCTACCAGTGAAATAACTGCAAAGTTCTCTTAGATTTAGCTAAAGGATGGCGTTACTGTGCTTTTCTGTCACTTCTGAGCTTCACACTTAGCAAGTTGACTAAGCAGTGAATTAAACCTGTTGGCTGTGGAGCTGTTTATAGTCATGCATCACAGGAAATATGTAAAGAGCAAATCTGTTTGATGATATACTGACTGTACCCATAAACCACAGAGAACACCTACTGCACCGTTTTCTATGATGTAGCTTCATATGAAATCCTTGAAGCTAAAACACTGATAGAAGCTGACAGGAAGGAATAAAAACATTTTTTCAACATCAAGCGCTCTACATATTTAACAGAAAGTTTGCTTTTCCTTGTTGGTCTCTATTCAGCCTCATGTGGACTCGGACTCTTTGGACCAATCCCAGAAGAGAACAATAAAAGGGTCATCTCTGTGGGCCTTGTCATGGTGACTGTTGCTATGCCAGCAACGGGCCGCTGCCTTGCCAAGTGGTGCTTCCTTTGATGATGGGATGTGTGTGTCAGTCATCCAAGTGCAACAGCAAATGTGTTTGTTTGGCATGAGAGTCTGTGCATGTGTGTGTTTGTTACAGTACATCATGCATCTATAAGGACTGGCGCTCAGTCCAAACACTGAATTAATGGGCATAGTTTCCAAGCAGCTCTGAATGTAATCGAGTTAAGCTGTGAAGTCTCTTCTGCTTTTCTTCTTCAGTCATAACCGTAAGCATCTCCTCCCTCTGTTTCACTCCCTGTTCACTTGTTCAGGGACCTGATCATTCATTCCCCTCCTCAAAGTCAAAAACATCAAGAAACTTTTCCTCCCTTTTGCCCTCCAGTAGCAAATAATGTCCCTTCAGATTTCCTTATCTTCATACATTCTGACCTGCACCTTTCCACATTTCTTCCTTCCTCTGCACGTTCCCTGCAACATTTTGACCTTTTTTCCTATTTGCCAATAAAATTCTTTGGTAGGTAGAATTTCTTTCTACTCACCTTTTCCTTTCTTTTCACAGTTTTATCATCTTCCCCTTCTGTTCTTCCCTCTCCTGTTAAGTCACTACCTTCCAGAAATGCTCTTGCTTTCCTCTCTTATCCCCTCATTCATTTTCTCATTCCTCTATCTCTCTATGAAACTTCCATTTCTCCTTTCCTTCAATCTATATCCTCTGCATAATCATCTCTGAGCTCTTTTTAACTGATGGATGTGGTCTTAAAGACTGGCAGTGTACCAACTGGTTGGACCACATCCATTGATCAATCATGGCAGGTCGGTGTAATGTAAAAACAAGTGGCTGTCTCTGGTGTTTAAGCTGATCCAGGTAATGCAAGATTTGTCACTCAGCAGCAATCAATGTGAAACATATTCACTATGATGGGTCCATTTTTCAGATGTCATTTAGAGATTCAGTGGATGATTTATTAAGGAATATATAAATATTAAAAAACAGAAATAATACTGTCGGTTGCATACAAATATCGCAGTTCCATTAAATTAAAAAAACAGGACAAGTCCAGCTTACTTTATCATCTCCACACAATAGGCCGATAGTCACATGAAGCGGTGGGATGTTGGCTTGAATCTACAGAAATGTTAAAACACATTCCAGCCAGTCTATTGTTGGAAAGGTATATATAATAGATAAGCAGATCTGAGCATACTGGCAGCTTAACACACACTCTCACCTGGACAATGCATACACAGGTGTAGATTTCTGGGATGCATCATGTGCATTTGTCCCCCCAAATAAAAGGTGACAGACAGAGGACCTACAGTAGGATCAACAGCTAGGACATTACTCAAAGATGCAGAGAAGGCACAAATCAGTGCATAAAACTTCACCAGAATGCAGGAAATAAAGTGTGTGAAGCTTAAAGATTACTGTCTTTCCTAATATTCAAACAAAACACCCATGTTTGAAGCCTTAAGTGACTGCAGTAGCTTGGACTGTTCTCCTGACTGTCTCTCACTTTAGTTCATCATTTCAAGAAACAGCAGCATCACACATTCTTATAAACAGTTTTAAAATGACTCATAGTTACATTACAAAGCACCAAATAATAGCGGGTCAGTTAAGATAGATGGACAGCTAAAAAACAGTAGTTAACGATGAAAACACTGAATGCATTACCAGTTCACTTGGGTTTTTGTTGGAGCAGTGTGTGAACTTATCTTCAAAGACTTTGCTGGTGGATGTGAGACGTATTTTAATCTAATGTTCCATGTCTGTCAGCCTCAGTGTGGGTGGCTTTAGACTGCAGGTGTGAGGAGGTACAGACTTTTACTGGAACAGCCCATAATCTTTCAGAGTCCCTGTTTCCATTGCGGTGTAGGATCCAGTTGATCACAACATTAACTCCACGTGCACCAATGCATTAACAAAGAATAGTTATTTGACATAACTGGATGAAATTTGATGTTTGTTAATTTTGTGCATACAGTTCATTTTACACTGAAGAAGACAGAAGAAGACACTCAATGAGGACATCAAGAGGGCAGGAAAATAAACCATCAAGGTTGGTCTTTTTAAGTTTAGCAAATTAGCATTTACTCAAAAGTATCTACTTTGGAGCAGGTACTTTTTTCCATACTAAAAACATCCCTGAAAAAGGTTCTACAGGGGCAGAACTTGCGATCAGAGCAAAGGTTCAGGCTGCCCCAGTAGGTCCTCCAAGTTCATGCAGTGGCCTTGTAGTTGAAAAGTGGAGAATGATGTTTGCAAAACAGTAATGACTATGACATTACATGTCAGAAATAGAAATCCCAGGGTTTCTTTTCCAGGTACAGTTGCAAGGCTGAGCACATCTAAAAGACACCTCCTGCCAGCAACCTTCAGCACCTTCCAGCCTCTTTATTTTCTGAGATTGAAGTGGAAAAAAAAAAATCACAGAAACCAAGAACACCATCATCGCCCAGCAGGAGGGACTGATGGAGGGCAATGATGGAGAGAAAAGATGAGGGGAAGAAAATGAAAGACAATGAGAGAAGCTTCAAAAGGGAGAAAGGGAAAAAGAAAAGTCCAAGAAGCAAGATATGAAGGCGGGTGTTTACCCGATGGGGAGCAACAGCTATCAGAATGTGTCAGTGTGAGGGACTGTAGCTGAGCATGTGTGAGTAGCTGCCATTAAAAAGACTGAAGAAAGGCCCACAAAGAACACCTAATACAGTACAACAGCACCTCACAGAGTGGGACTGTAGATGGTAGATGCCACACAGTGTCATTCATCGACGGTTATTCTATTCTGATGTAGGATCCCTGGGAATAGAAAGTAGTTCTAATTACCTGCAGAGTTTTCAGCATGCTTGATACTGACCAGCCACTGGAGCAGGTCTCACACTGCAAACTCTCTAAATCACATATATAGAAACTGGGCTTCAAGAGTTTCTTTGATCTCTGTGGAGTCTTCTGATATCACAACGTCTAAATCCTCTTTCAGGGAATCATTAGAACTGAATAACATGTGGAGGCCTGGATGTTATTTGAAAATGCAACAGTAAGCCTATACAGTGGAGTTTTTACTTGGAGAATTGTTTCAAGAAGATGTTTTGCTGTTTGGTATTGTTTTGAGGTAAAAAGATGAGTCATTCAAACATCAGTCAGTGCAATCAGCTCTAATTTGGGCTGTTTTTATAACAATGCACCACATAGACAACTGATAAATCTATGGAGGTATTTCCCCACTTCTGGGACACAATGATCTAAATGAGTTTTAAAAATAACACCACAGTCCGTTTCTGAAACATGCTTACAAAGCAGCCTCTCTGGAGACAGCTGGGAACACATTTTCTGGCAGTTTCTATTGTTAAGAGGAAAGCAGGGAGGCTGGGTGATGCCAAGCTCTACCCACCACGTCCAGCCAGCGCTTTAAAAACACACAAACACAACGCTGCAGGGTAGGACTGCTGGATGGACCTGAGCCTGGAGAACAGCAGCAGGTGTGTGATAGCCAGAGCCACCCATTACCATCTCCACCAACAGTCATAGGGTTTGTATGTGTGTGTGAGTGTACATGTACAGTCCATGAACACAGCCATGCACCGGTGCTGCTGTACTTTGAGTTTATTCCTCTCCTGTCGCTGTAACAACACCTCAGACACCTGCCACCCAGATTTTAAAAGCTGCTGCAAACACACTTCTGCTGAAAGAGGAAACGTAACAACCACAGTAGCAGCCATTTAAAATGAATTTCCCCCAGACAGCACTCTGATTTATAATGCATCAAACCTGGACGGCTTCATAGAAAGAAGTAAGAACTCAGTCCAGCTCTCTCTGCAAGGTGGTGAACTCCGACCATCATGACTATCTGCCTGACTCTGATGTGCATTTCAATTCAGTTCCATTAAAATCTATAAGGGCCAGTTTTGCTGTAATTACAGTCAGAACACTGGGTTTCACTAAGATGTTTGGCAGGAACAACTCCAGGGTGTTACCGTACTTCTGCATGTTACTGACAGCTGTTCTTCAACAGGTTTTGTTTTCTAAATTAGAATAAAGAATTTGTACAACATTTAATCAGGATAGGAAGTTTTTTTCTTATGATTATTTACCAGGTGCTTCCCAACTAAAGGTGCTGGATATTATATTTTCAAGGTGTAACACTGAATCTCTCTTGCTATTTTGTGGCATGATTTCAGAGAACATAAACTGAACTGGGGGAAAAAAATAGAATCATTCTTCCTATGGTATACAATATCTTAACCTAAAAATACTGGAATGTCAACTGAAAGACTCCAGCAAACATGAACACATATGATACTATGCTACCCTAACATGTGCACTTAGAGATTACTGTTTCCACTGGGGATATCTATCACTAAGTGTCCACTCAACAGCCTTTTTCTTTTCTCAAGTGGGTAGCTCATGTGACTGAAGATCAAGACTGAAGCTCTGAGATGCTCATCAGAGAAGACAGCAGCAGAGTGATGGTCTTCCACTCAGAATGACAGGCAATGAAACACCCAGGAAATAATTAGGAATGCAGAGCACACAGGGATCCTGTCAGGGATCAAAGTCAATGTAAAACTGGTTGTTTCAAAAATAAGACATCTGTCTCCACTATCCTCCTGCCTCTAATGATTACTGCTTCCTCTTGATGTTACAGTAATAAGAAGAAAGATATGAACAGAGTTTTATGGTTTAATCTTCATGTGACCAGATGGACATTTTGGATTATTTGACAGTTGTGGCTGTCTTAATGCAATGTCTTAATAATTCTGGAATATTAATGTGGACATGGACATTTACTGTCTTCAGGAATACGCTTTCTTAACATGAATTACATAAAATAATATTAAGACCTTAGAATCAATGCTTGTAATAGGTTTTCCAATAAAACCATCCACGGGAACTTATGGCTGACGCGTGTTGCAAAAAGTGTGTCCTCCACAAAAGTTTGTCTTCTCACATTTATTGAATGAAAAACACACAAAAAAATAGAAGACACATTGCACAAACCTAAACAGTCCCAACACGTTTCCAACACGTTCCCAACACTGTTGTGCTTCTGAAGGTGTACAGTGTGTACATAAACGAGGGAGGCAGGTATCACGTTTAACAGGAGAGAAAAGGCGCTTTACTGAGCAGAGCTTATAAGAAGTACAGCAAAACAGGTAGGTGGAGTTAATACGTCACAATACAGTGCTTCCTTAACCATGTGACACCATTATCCAATTAGGTGGCTACATTTATAATTAAATGATGCATAAGGCAAAATAATACATATTCTTGTCAGAATATTACATCCCTCTTCTTTTGAAGAAAAATAAAAATACAGGCTAGCTCGCATATAGTATAATAAACAAAGGTAGCTCAAATTTGGATTAGCTCAGCTCATGTAAACAACAAATAGTGCAAAACTGTCACAAACTTGACTAATTACTGAACAATGCCTACATGTTTGAAATTAGTGCATCTTATGAAATATGGCACGCCTAAACAAAACATATTGAATGTACTTTTCAAAATATTGTAAAGTGAACACAAGTGCATTGGGTTGTATTTTAGAGATCTAAAATGTCTCTAGGCTTAACCTCGCGACCAGAACGGGTGTGATAGTTCACAGCTTTGGTAGTGGTTGGTGTTTGTGGAATATCCACAGACATTTCAGGTGTATTCTGCGCAGTTGAGTCGGCAGTGGAGTGAGAAGGGGCCGTTTCCTTAGTGTCCATTAGGTGACGACGGTTTCTCCTATACTCAGCTCCTTCAGGTGTTTGAATGTGGTAAGACCTGGCAGTGTTAGCAGATTGGACAACGACTGCAAGCTTCCAAAGTCCATTTTCCTGAAAACGAATACTCTGTCCTTCACGTAGAGTGGAGAGTGGCTTTGAAGATCTGTCGTAGTACTTCTTCTGATGATGTTGACGAAGCACTCGTTTGGTGTGAGTATCTCGACAACTGACAACCTTAGGTTTGAGCTGCTGGTGCGTGCAGGGTATGATGGAGCGAAGGCGACGACTCATCAGCAGCTGAGCTGGTGATTTGAAGTTGTCAACAGGTGTGTTGCGATACTCAAGAAGACTCATAAGGGTCCTTGTGATCGGCTTTGGCCTTTTGCATGAGCGTCTTTGCAATTTGGACTGCTTTCTCAGCCAAACCATTGCTCTGTGCATAGTGAGGGCTTGAAGTTATATGTTTGAACTCCCACGTGTTTGCAAAAGTTTCAAACTCTTTGCACTTGTATTGGGGGCCATTGTCAGAGATCACAGTTTGAGGTATGCCATGTCTTGCAAAGTTTGCTTTGAGCTTGTGTATTACTGCTGTGGCAGTTGTGCTGCGAAGCTTGTCCAACTCAAAGAACCTGCTATAGTAGTCAGCGGTGACAATGTAGTTTTCATTGTTCCAGGTGAAGAGATCAGTAGCAACTGTTTGCCATGGCCTGCTCGGGATGGGGTGACTTATCATGGGCTCTTTGGTGTTTGAGCACCTGTGCTCCTGACACACTGGGCATTTGCCAACCATGTCCTCAATGTGCTTGTTCATCCCAGGCCAAAACAAAACATCACGTGCTCGCTGTTTGCACTTTTCCATGCCCATGTGGCCTGTGTGGATGCGGGAAAGCATTTCTGTACGTAGTGCTGCTGGAACTATTATCTTTTCCCCTTTGAAAAGGATATTGTTCATTTGAGACAGTTCATCTCTGTAGTTCCAGTATTCTGCTATGCTCTGAGGGCACTGTTTCCTTTCCTCAGGCCATCCATCCTTGATTGTTTTCTTGAGAAGTGTGAGTTGCGAGTCTTTGTCAGTCTCTGTCTGTATCTCTTTTAGCTTTGTGTCACTGACCGGAAGACTGCTGTATACGATGTGTACTTGTAAGTCCATGCCTTCTGAGAGGCTATTGTCATGGTCAGGTAGTGACTTTCTGGAGAGAGCATCTGCGAGAGGATTGTCTTTGCCAGACTTGTGTGTGATAGTGACATCGTACCTTTGCAGCTGAAGAATCATTCTTTGCAACCTGGGGGGTGCTGCAGTGAGTGGCTTACGCAATATGGATTCAAGAGGTTTGTGGTCACTTTCCACAATGACGTGACGTCCATATGCATATTGGTGAAAGCGTTTGCATCCAAACAAGATTGCATAAAGCTCTTTCTCGATTTGTGCATAGTTTACTTCACTGTCTGTGAGCGATCTGGAAGCATATCCTATTGGTCTTCCGTCTTGCATTATGGTTGCACCCAGTCCATATTTGGAAGCATCGACTTGCAACCTGAGTTCCCTTTTGGGGTCGTAGTATGCGAGAACAGGTCCTGGTTCACGTGTTATCAGTTCTTTCATTTTCTGAAATGCTCTGTCATGTTGTGCATCCCAGACAAATTCACTAGTCTCTTTAAGTAGCTGAGGAAGTGGAGCGTTGACGTCTGACAGCATAGGTGCGAACTTTGACAGATAATTAACCATGCCAAGAATAGTCTCCAGCTCACCTTTGTCTTTTGGTGGCTCCATATCTCTGATGGCTTTGATCTCAGCTGGATCCGGTTTGACTCCATCTTTGGTGATTAAATGTCCAAAGTAACTGACTTCTGTTGCGCATATTATGCTTTTGTCAGGGTTAAGCTTGACTCCTTGTTCTCTCGAGCGTTGCAGCATTGCACGAAGGTTTTTGTCATGCTCTTCTTTGCTCTTGCCATAGATGAGAACATCATCAACTATGGCTGTGACACCTTCCAGACCTTCGTAGGTCTCATCCACTTTGCGCTGAAACTCATCTTGTGATGATTTGAGTCCAAATGGTAGGCGCAAAAATCTGTACCTGCCAAACACAGTGTTAAAAGTGGTTAGCTTTGATGACTCTTCTGTTAGCTTTATTGCCCAATATCCAGACCTAGCATCCATTACACTGAAGTAACAGGCTCCTGCTAGTTTGCATGTAATGTCCTCAAGAGTTGGCAGCGGATAATGTGGGCGCTTAATCACTTTGTTGAGATCCTTCGGGTCTAAACAGACTCTGAGCTTGCCTGTACGTGGCTTTTCTGTTGCAACCATTGAGTTTACCCATTCGGTAGGTTCTGTGACCTTAGTGATGATTTGCTGTTTCTCCATATTTTTCAGCTCATCCCGGAGACGGTCACGCAGAGCAAGAGGTACACGTCTTGGTGGATGTATCACTGGGACAGCATTAGGGTCAATATGAATTGTGCATTCACCAGGAAATAGTCCTATTCCTGTAAAAACATCAGAAAACTCATCCATTATTGTCATGCCTGGAGTGTTTGAGACAGACATAATCAGCTTTATGAACTTAAAGTCAAGACATGCTTTCAGTCCCAGCACTGGTGGTGCGTTTGTGTCAACTACATGTACTTTCAGAGGTAGTTTACAGTCTATGTACTGGCATTCAATGTTAAACTTGCCTTTCACTGCCAATGGCTCACCTCCGTAGCCATAAAATGGGCGAGATGGGGGTTGCAGAGTGTGCTCTATTCCTAATTTTCTGAAAACACTTGTAGGAATTACATTGGCAGAGGCACCGGTGTCTAATTTAAATCTTACTGCACTTTTGTTGGGACCAACCAGAATATTTGCAAAAACTTGTTCTTTGTCTTTGTTGTCATCATCCCGTGCGACCGCGTCAATAAACAAATCCTCGTCGTCTGTGTACTTGTCTGGTTCATTTTCACTTACTGTGTGTACTGCCTTCCTTTGTTTGGAGCGACATACTTTTGCAAAGTGGTTCCATTTATTACATACTTTGCACTGTTTGCCTTTTGCTGGGCAATTCTCCTTTTGAGTATGTGCTTTATTACCACAGTAGTCACATAAGTTTTTGAACTTTTTGTCACCATCGGCTTTGGCGAAACTTGCTGCGCCGCCATTTGTTTTGTTGTATCGGCGCGGTTTCCATGGCGGCGTCTTTGGTGGCTGTCGGAGAACTGCATGCACCGACTGTTCGAGGCTGCCGCCTGATATGGTTTTGAGTTGCTCCTGTGCAATTTCATAGGAACGGACAATGTCTATCGCCTTGTCAAGGGTTAAGTCTGATCCAGCATCGAGCAGCTTCTCTCTGACTCGTGGAGAGCGTATACCGAAAACAATGCGGTCTCTTATCATTTCTTCACTGTTGGCATAGTTGCAGTCTTTTACTAACAGCCTGAGCTCCGTCACAAACTGATCAAAAGGCTCATTTTGTCCCTGTACTTTTTCATTAAACTTGTAGCGTGCAAATATAACGTTGCTCTTAGGCATAACATAGGCTTCATAGCGATCATAGTATGTTTGTAATGCCTTACGTTCGTCTTCAGTTAGCGTCCAAGTGTTGTAAATGTCTCTGCCTTTTTCTCCGACCCAGAGTAGAAGATAGCTGCATTTTTCGTCTTCCTCTTTCTTCTTTAGAGGTCCTGAAAACATTAGCCCAACGAGCTGCTTAAACTTTCGCCATGTTTCGGGCAAGTTTTTCGCATCCCAGTCCATGCGGGGCGAAGAGATTCCGGAGTTGTCCATCTTCTTTCCAGTTCACGTTTACTCTGACACCATGTTGTGCTTCTGAAGGTGTACAGTGTGTGCATAAACGAGGGAGGCAGGTATCACGTTTAACAGGAGAGAAAAGGCGCTTTACTGAGCAGAGCTTATAAGAAGTACAGCAAAACAGGTAGGTGGAGTTAATACGTCACAATACAGTGCTTCCTTAACCATGTGACACCATTATCCAATTAGGTGGCTACATTTATAATTAAATAATGCATAAGGCAAAATAATACATATTCTTGTCAGAATATTACAAACACGTTCCCAACACAGTCAGATAAACTGTGAGCTCCTCTCGACTTTCAGCCGTCTGCCCACACAGTAACTAGCATCACACAGATTGCTGCCCTTTCTTAAAGAGACAGGCTCCTATTTTAGTCCTCAGCTTTCATGAACTCAGTAGCTTGAAATAACCAACTACTGTGGCTGTGTAAATTATAATAATGCAAATGATACTACATTAAGCATGAAAAAACAGTTTAAATGGCAAAAAATAATAACTGATTAATAACTAAACTGAAATGGTCATCAGTTAACACAAACTATGCATACCGCACCTATAATGCTGTTATTATAGATACAGAGGTGGAAAAAAGTTTTCAGACACCCATAATATTTTACACAATCTCAAATATAATCGTGAAATATTTGTGGAAAAATCTTTTTTTCTGTTTCTAAAGGTGTGGCTGCAAAAATTATATATTTTTGTTTACAAAAAAACCCAACAAAACTAAATTCTTGACAGTTTCAATCTGTCAGTTTTCAACATTGTTGGTAATAAAGTCAAAAAATAACAGAATGTGTTCAGATCTGTACAAAACTAAATAAACCATCACATCATGAGATTAATATTTAGTAGTCCTGTCATTAGCAGCAGTAGAGCTCTAATCCTGGCTGGATGTTCTCCACCAGCCTTTCACACTGTTGAGGGATCATCTGGTCCCATTCTTCTTCACTTACTGATTTTAATTATTCTACGTTCTTTGGATTATGCTTTGAAACAGATCTTTTGATAATCCACCACAGATCTTCAGTTATGTCCAGGATTGATCTGGTCACTCCAAGACCTGGATACTGTGCTCCTGCAGCCAAGTTCTACTGGCCCTGGATGTGTTCAAGGAGCATTATCTGGTAGAAACATCCAGTTTGACCTCGACGGAACAGAGCACATGCAGAAGGGAGCATGTGGGTTTGGAGAATGGAACAATACTTGGCAGAGTTCAATGAGATGACCAACACCAGCAGCATTCATGTATCCCCAAACCATGATACTGCCTCCATCATGCTTGACAGTAGGTACTGTCCATGCTGGAGATAATGCTTATCCTGGCCTTCTGCATATCCTCACAGGAGGAAGATAAATCTGGAGACTGGACTCATCTGACCACAGAATCCTCTTCCAGTTCCTGACTGTCCAGTTCTTGTGTTCTGGTGCCCAACGACACCGGGCTAACCTCTGTCTCTTATTGGTCAGGGGCTTCTTGACAGCTTTGTAGGACCTTCAGCCATGATCTAAAAGTCGGGTGGAACACTGGACAGCAGTTGGGTTTGACCACTGCTGCTGAAGCTCCTGTGATGTCATTCGGTGGTTTTCCTCATGTGGATCAGGATGCGGTCATTTATTACTGTAGAAACCCTTGGACGCCCAGATCTTGGTTTGTCTTCCAAGCTGTTGGTTCGTCTGTATTTCTGCAGAGTGTATCCAACTACTGAAGGACTGCATCTGCACTTCCTGGATATCTGGTGAAAGCTGTACCCTTCCTGGCTGAGAATCTGGATCTTCAGGCGTATTTCCTGCATTAGGTTCCTTGTTTTAGTCAGTTTTATCTCTGAAGAATTTTCAAATGTGCTGGTTTTATATAGACATAAAGCAACAAAAACTGTGTCTTTTAATAAAAAGCATGACCTTCATTAGTGGATCACTGGCACCAAAAATGACCTGATATTCAAAATTTCTGATGTATTTTTATGGAACCAATCAATTTCAAGTTTTTAATGACTTTTTTAGGAGTTGTTTAGTATTATGGCTGTGACTGGACTAAAAGAAATTACACTGAAGACCTAAGAGTGATTCTTAATGCAGTGTTTCACAAATGCATGGGGTGTCCCAAAACTCTTTTCCACCACTGTAAATCTCAGACTGTGACATTAAAAAATCCACTTTGATTTTTAAAAAAACAGAAAACATCTAATATTTTATGACCACGTTTTTGATGACAACATTTTAAGGTCTCTGTGTAACATTTTTAAATTGACTCCTAAGGGTTAGGGAAGTCACATGACCTGGGCTGCATTCATCCAGCTTGTTTTCCTCCAGCTGCCTACACACCCTCACACTGACCACATTCATCTGTACGGAGCCAGCTGTTTACCTTCGACCTTCAGGACTCTCATCTCTCTCCCTACAGTCACTCCCAGAGCACTTTGATCATGTGCCAAGCTGCCATTTGCCAAGCTGCCAAGCATACCACCAGGGGCCCACCATCAGCGCTGGCCCCTGGGTCATGGAGTGATGCTCAGATACCAGCCCCTGACGGGTGTCCTGTTTCTGGGCTGAATTCATGAGGATAGCTCGGAGGCTCAGTGGAGCTGTGGTCCATTAGTGAAGTCCTACGTCAGGGATGCATCTGGCCCATCAGGATCATTTAATCAGCACCTAGCTGCCATGGTCTGTGACGCACAGCACAACATGCACATCAAGATAAAGTCACAAACTTTAAATAACACAAGATGAGGGGACACACATGTATGTTAGCCTCTGCCTCCCTATTAGTCTCACTCTGACAAGACCCCCCTAGGGACTAAGGGGGAGGGTGAAGGAGACGAAAAATGAATGATGAGGAGGAGATCAAGCCAGAAGGCAGACAGAGATCGACAGCTGCTGATCACTCCAAGATAGATTATCTAAAAGTTTAACAATGAGGGAAACAACTGTTGTCCTCCAGCTTTGAGGGAAAGATCTCACTCTTTGAAACTTCATGTGTTTCTTTGTATTATTAGCCAAAACTCTGGAGACACATAACGTATGTTTCACTCATTTAACACTGAGAGTCAGTAGCACAGTTAGATGATGGACTGTGGAAACAGTGCTGAGGAAAACAAATTCACTCTGGAGTGACATTACACACTGTTATCTCATGTTTTATCACTTTACCCACTTTGTGTTTTCAATGAGCTGCACAGGAAATGCATCATGCTGGGGTTAATATGTGAATAAAAAGGATTATCTGGAGAAAACATTTCCTCATGTTATAATTAATAGGAATACGTATATTGCATTTTGGGACATTTTTTGACAATTAATGATATGAACTTATATAAATGCAAAATTTTACAGTATTACATTGTGTGAAATCACAGCAGCCAATACTGGCATTGCAGTGGACTTTTTTTCTAACAAAAGTAAAGGAAGAAACCAGGATTTGTTGCATAGAATGTCTGCATGGTTTTAGCAATAGCCTGTCAGGGTTAGGGTTACTAATCAGGGTTACTAACAGGGTTAGTAATCAGTATGAAGTTAAACGCAGCATGCACACCATTCTCCTGGAACCCGAATCCACTAAGAATTCCATGACATTTTCCATTAATTTAATTATTTCTATTTACAGATAAGTCATAACTTCATGTGTTCATTTCTGACTTTTTCTCTGTTGTAAGAGAGGAGAAATAGTGAGTTTAAGCTAAAGCAGTGAAAAACTATCACCTATTATGGAGTTTAGTTTCTCTTTCATGTTCTAATCTTTCTGCTTACTGCATTAAAGTGCTCTGTTACTAGTTGTCCCACTGGTGTTGCCATCCCATAATTTCCCATACAGTAACATTTCCCATACAGTAACATCAGCACCACACCAGCTCCTGTCTGATTACTGGGAACAGATGGAGACTGGTATCTATGGTGGCCGAGAGGTGCAAACCAAATTTACATAATGCAAAACACTTTTACAACCTCCAAGACAAATTTACAAGCGACAAAACACTTTTACAAGTTCGAAAACACTTTTACAAATCTAAAAACACTTTTACATAATGCAAAACACTTTTACAACCTCCAAGACAAATTTACAAGTTCGAAAACACTTTTACAAGTTCGAAAACACTTTTACAAGTCCGAAAACACTTTTACAAGTACGAAAACACTTTTACAAAGCCAAATGTAACCGGAAAGGGAATGTCCCAACTCCGGGGCTGAAGCGGAAGTGACGACGAGGAGCGGCTAATGCACTCTGTCGGTCTGATCTGCGCCATTTAAACACTCTAAAGACCGTCCACACGAAAAACAAAACCGCGTCAATCGGTTCATATGTTCCCCACAAAACGGGCAAAACATCACCCGCTCGCTTGGTTCACCATCAACAACAACCAAAAGTTGCATTAGCCGCTCCTCGTTGTCACTTCCGGTTCAAACCCGGAGTTGGGACATTCCCTTTCCGGTTACATTTGGATTTGTAAAAGTGTTTTGTCGAAATCCAAAAACACTTTTACAAATCCAAATGTAACCGGAAAGGGAATGTCCCAACTCAGGGGTTGAAGCGGAAGTGACGACGAGGAGCGGCTAATGCAACGGACAACGAGCGGGTGATGTTTTGCCCGTTTTGTGGGGAACATATAAACCGATTGACGCGGTTTTGTTTTTCGTGTGGTCAGTCTTTAGAGTGTTGAAATGGCGCAGATCAGACCGACAGAGTGCATTAGCCGCTCCTCGTCGTCACTTCCGGTTCAATCCCGGAGTTGGGATATTCCCTTTCCGGTTACATTTGGCTTTGTAAAAGTGTTTTCGGACTTGTAAAAGTGTTTTCGGACTTGTAAAAGTGTTTTCGAACTTGTAAAAGTGTTTTCGAACTTGTAAATTTGTCTTGGAGGTTGTAAAAGTGTTTTGCATTATGTAAAAGTGTTTTTAGATTTGTAAAAGTGTTTTTGGACTTGTAAAAGTGTTTTGTCGCTTGTAAATTTGTCTTGGAGGTTGTAAAAGTGTTTTGCATTATGTAAATTTGGTTTGCACCTCTTGGCCACCGTAGGTATCCAACAGATGCATATGAACACACACGCACGCACGCACGCACGCACACACACACACACGTGCACAGAGTTTAGTTCAGTCAACAGTCAGACCTGTGAAGCAGATGCTGTCTTATTAAACCCTCACATAGCTCTCGGTCTTTCCCTTCCCTCCATACTGGCCACATAATGACCAGCAGTGAAAAAGTGAAAACGATAGCACTTAGAAACAGGAGAGCACTGAGCAGTATGAATGATAACCGCTGTCTTCTCTCTCTCACACACACACCCTGTGACCCTGTGACACATATCACCCTAGGAGATATGTGTTGCTGCTTGTATGACCTTGGATTGGTTCCATGTCATGTTTGTACATGAGAGCTACTAATGCTGCTTCATGCCTTCAGGGAAGGAACGAAGAATAGAGAGGCGGAGAAGGTAAATGCTGAACAGCAGTAACTCTGAGCGATCACGGCTGACAGAGCATCAGAATGTGGAGGAGGTTTTTTTTAAAAGGCTATAAAAGACAGTAAATTGAGTACAGAACAAAGTGGAAGCAAAATGACAGAGGCAGGAGAGGAGGAGGGTAAGAGGAAGGGAAAAGATGGAGCAACAATGTAGGAGGCAGAAATGAGATAAATGAAACGTCTGAGCAGTGAGAGTGACAGACAGACAGAGGAGTGAACAGGTAAGGATGGCTGATTGTGTTAATCCACTGGAGGAAGCCTAAACATGTAAGCATAGCAGCTTTTAATCCCAAATATTTGCCCTGCTTTACCAGTGCCTCCAGCCCAGATTAGACAGTGATAAATGATCTCATCATGCAAGGAATGTTCTGTAAGTCTCACTTCCTGTCTCAATCTGATCTAATTAGCTGACAAATGACTTCTACGTGACAGTTTTGTCTCTTTCCAGTGAGAGTGGAGAGTGTTTCCACTACCTGCATGCAGCAGGATGTGAATGAACTTCTTTCCATTCATGTGTTAGTAAACAAAAAAAAAGGCTGGATGTGATTATAAGTAGTCAAACATCTGTGCTTCATTATTTAAGTTTATTTATAAGATGTGCAATGCTCATGATTTAAAATGGCAGTGTTCTCTATGAAAGTTTTTATTTTGATGGCAAAAAATAAACTCAAACAAAATAGTTCAAACATGCAAACTTTAATATAATATTACAGCTGCAGCCCTGTGCTGTACTTGTTAGTGAGAAATTTTTGAAATTGGTAGAGATAAGAAGTACTGACTATTTAAAAAAAAAAAACAAAGATGGAGGTAACATTCAGGAGCTGAGTTTAGGCTGTCATGGTGTTCCTGCAAATGTTCTGTTTAAATGATCTACTTATGTTCAATAGAAACAGGCTCTTTTATTTTCTGCTTCATTTAATTCTTCAACATTTATGACAGTAGCTACTTGATCTAAGTGTGAAATCTCCCAGAACACTAACACACATGACAAAGAAAATGTGAATAAACCTATTTAGTGTGATTCTACGGTTGATTTAAGCTGGTCATAGATACAGATCTAGTAATGTACACACAGCAGCAGAATGAAATCGAAGGGGAAATACTGGGAGAACATGATGGCTCATAACTACAGCTCATAATTATTTTATTTGAAAACCATGTTGAAAGTTCTAGTCAGATTTAAATTTTTTTCAATAAAAAAAACACTGTTAAGCTCATTAACAATGCTAGAAAAAGATTTGCTAAAAGAGAACAAAAGCTGAGATATTTCTTAAACACCGTCCAAAATCTAAAAGCTGAAAAATGTTAACCATCATCACCCTCCTCATGACAGAAGTGAAAGTTTTGATTTGTTGTCATCTCAAACTAAACTAAGAGGAATGTTAGTGAGTGAATTCAGCACCAAGGACAGAGTCAAAGTGATGAAGATGATGAAGTGGCTACGCTCAGCGTTGAGCCTGAAAGGGAAAGTTTACACCAAATTCCCACAGTGTCAGTCACAACGCTGCACATCCTAACAGGACCGCTACCTCTAAGGGTCAGGTCTATGTGGTGCTGAGGCTGTGGTGAAGAGTCAGGCCCACTGTGTTGTGTTCTTCTGTGTATATTAGGTTACAATATCTGCCCAGGATGGTTATAATCCTCTCTGTGTGTCTACTAACTTCTCTGTGTTCAATAAAAAATGCACAATACTTACACATTTAACCTGCAGCATATGTACTACTACGAATGTCCTGATAGCTTTGCCTAGGGAGTACTACCAGCTACTCTAATTCCAATAGCAGCATAGTAAAAAACAACTCCAATACTGTTTAGACTAACAGAAGCACATTTTTAAAATGTAAATACATCTGAGTAGTGTATTCTCCCAAAAAGCACACGTGTTTCACATAATGTGAATATATCGGATTCAGCAAAATTTCTTTCACAGCTGCAGAATTAGAAGTATTCCCACCATCAGTGAACAAGTGATCAGACTATCAGACCAGCAGTGTGACGGTCCAGAAACCACAAGGATCAACAGCCTTCCGTCTGCACTCTGTTATAGATCATCACCCGTCTCTGGATGCCAGCCATCTCAACATACTGGTTGAGATACTAATATGAGCCTACAGTTCATTCAATTACCAAACCCTGTCCAAACACACTCAGAGTCTGCCCTGATTTATTTACACAGATGATCTCTATTGAGCCAAATGCAATTACATGCACTCACAACAAATGGTGCTGAGGTGATGATAGGGAAATAGTCTCCAACAAAAACCCGGCTCAGGTCCACAGGTGTGTGAGAGTCAGGCAAACACAGGAGTCCACTTCAGGTAAATATCTGCTGTTTGCTGAAGATCTTTGAACAAATCCAGTGTATTCTTTATTAAACATGAGTTTGAGTGGAATGATTTAAATGACATGCTGAGCTGAGAGGTCAAATATGATCACACAGAAAAGACTGCTCTGTAAAAACACATCTATGGGCACTGATATAAAGATGCGCACTGGGTGTAGGGTTAACTAAACACTCCATTATCTCAGCCTGAATTCCTTTTTTTAACCTGTCACATGAAGGAGAGGGGACACCACCTACACTCACCACCTAAAAACTCAAGTTTAAATGGTGACTCAGGGAGTCTCTATAGTCCCTGTGTGCTTCTGATGGCTATGAGACATGTCTCATTATGTGAAAAATCACAGCGGCCCAGCCGATGTCATGCCAGGCAATAAGACAGTCGCCTCGTCTTTCAATGCAATTTAAATGTCTGCAAGACAATTGGAAACAACAGCGGCGCTTCAGAGATCACAACCAGAGGAAAGCAAATTGGACAGCCGGCTTTTCAAGTCTGTATCGAATGCTCTGTAAAGTTTTAATGTGACCGTTAAAATACATCAGAACACACATGCAAGCTACCCTCCTATCCACACACTGCCCGCTGCAGACATTTAACAGTAAAAATCTACATACACATCCACACACTTCTCTGTTCCTTAAAATACGCCTTCCATTGATTAGTCCTCCATCAGTGAGAGAATGTCCGGTAAAACAGCTTTTATGATTGACATTACTCAACTGTATCTTGACCAAGATCAGAACAACAGGAGAGCTGCTAGAGCCTAAATGATTGATCCGCTGTGAAATATTAAGGAGTTGTAAATCAGGGTGAGGAGCAGAGGTAGGAGCAGGCCTGGAACTGAAACTGAGATGACGAGTCATTAGCTAATTAAGAACAGAGGGAGAGAGACTGACCAACAAGAGGACACAATAAGAGAGCTAGACAGAAGAGGCTGACATGTTAGTGAAGGATAACGAGGGAGAATAAGGACCTGAATAAAGACAAATACAAGAAAACAAAGGCAAAGAAACAATGCTTGAACAATTGCCCACATACAAAACTGCCATGTATCAAATATTATGTGCATGAGAAAATACATTTGTGAACACTACTTACCACATTTTAAAGTTTGTGTAAATGTTTTTATAGTGCTCAAATTACAACTCATTACATGAGTACATTTGACATGTCAGGGATTGTTAATAATTATGCTATAAAAGAAATGGCATCCTCTCTCCAACCCATCCTCCTAACTGCCTCCACAGGGGTCAAATCCACACCATTAATGTAACAACGAGAAGATATGCAGGAAAGTCCAACACACAGTGACAGTCTGCCAACAGCCCGTCAGACCCCATAGAGCCCTGGAACTGTCCTGGGAAAGCCACCACCACAAACCCAAAAAAGCAGTCACCACAAACCCAACAAACCAAACAAGCCAAACAAACCCAACAAACCCATCACCACAAACTCAACAAACCAAACAAACCCACCACCACAAACCCAACAAACCCATCAAACCCACCACCACAAACCCAACAAACTAAACAAACCCAACAAACCCACCACCACAAACCCAACAAACTAAACAAACCCAACAAACCCACCACCACAAACCCAACAAACCCACCACTTCAAACCCAACAAACCCACCACCACAAACCCAACAAACTAAACAAACCCAACAAACCCACCACCACAAACCCAACAAACCCACCACTACAAACCCAACAAACCCACCACCACAAACCCAACAAACCTACCACCACAAACCCAACAAACCCAACCAACCCACCATCACAAACCCAATAAACCCACCACCACAAACCCAACCAACCCACCACCACAAACCCAACCAACCCACCACAACAAACCCAACAAACCCACCATCACAAACCCAACAAACCCACCACCAAAAATTCAACAAACCCAACAAATCTAACAAACCCAACTAACCCAACCACTACCAGCCAGCTACTCTGCTGGTATTGGGATGGAAAGGAAGAGCTGAGGATCGGGAAAGACCTGGAGGAGCCTTCATCATCTCTCGCGATTAGGAGAGGAGAGGAGAGGAGGGCAATCCCAGCTAACGAGGAGAAGCTGTGAGGCTGAATCCTCCATGGGAATCGGATTTTTACTGCATTAGTTTCTCCATAGTCTTCTTTTAAGGCTGGAGCTGAAGCGCTCCAGGGACATATTATGGTCTGTTCCTCCTCTTGTGTGGTGCTGGTGTACACTTGAAGTTTCAGCCTTTTCAAATTGTTTTGCTAGAGCATCCCATAATTAGTGTTATCTCACAGGCCTGTACAGGTTGGAGACCACTGTATATGTATATGGATGTGTGATCTGCAATAGATTTGTATTTGTCACATTTATTAGGTTTTTGTAATGAAATATTTAATAGAATGTCTTCTACAGCTTGAGAACAGATTGTTTTCTGATTTGAATGTGTGAATGAATATAAATATTTGCTCCGTCTGTACCTAAATGCAGCATTTCTGATGTATAGTCATGAGTTCTCATCAGAACTGGAATGAACTCTGAGTTTTCATCGTGAAAAGAACTTTTCAGCATCATCTGCTTCGTAATTGTCTTCTCTCTGGTCCAACAGTGAATCAGGTCTGACTGTTGAATCTTTGCTGATTGTTCTTTACATTTGTGTGCAATTTCTGAACACCTTGTTTTCCTTCAGCAAAGTTCATTCATTCAAAGTATCATTTAGTATTCATAAACAGCTTTAGCAGAAAAAGAACAATGTGTCAGACATGTGAAGCTGCTGACTGTCATGAAATGAATGAATGATTAGTTCTTTCTGCTGTTTGACTTTGAAGACGCTGCTCAAACAACAATGAATCACACTTCCATCGCTTTGACGCTTTCATTTCCACTTTTCACTCAGATAATGTGTTTCTTCTGAAGACATGTTGGTTGTATTCATGTGTGGGCATTTGTTTAGGCTGTACATCATTACCAGCATTATCTGCTAAACATCAGCAGAGATGAGCCTGGCTGGAAACCACCTGCATATTTGGGTAATGAGCTCCATCATAAAGCAGCTGTTGTCTAACAATACGAGGCCTACAGACTGCAGTGAGATGATGAAGTTGATAGTTCAGAGATTGGGGCTACCTCTTCTGCTGAGACAAATACAGCTAAAGTATACTGAATATGCAATATTTTATTGTCTTGTATTCATTCTTTTAAAGATAGAGAAATAACTATGTGTAGTTTCAACACACAGCATCTGTACAGCAGGATGGATGTTCTGAAACAGCTGATTCTGAGTGGAGTCACAGACCAGAAAGTCAGTAAAGAGTCACGCTTCTGCAGCCTGATGGGGTTGTCCTAGTCCCCCTCAAGGGCTTGGCAGAATTGGTGGACATTTTCAGGGAAAGGATCACGTTGGTGGACATACAGAGCATCATCTGTCACACTTTGATTTCTTAGAAACAATAAGGGCGGGTTGTGGACATTCCAGTGCTACAACTAACTGACCCTGCCAGCACCCAGTGAACCAATCATCTTTTATCTCATTTGAAAAAAGCTACACTTTATGGTGACCTTTTAAAGTCACTGGTCAGAGGAGTAACTGTGTGTTTTCTGATTATAGTCCTTTAAAGCTTCATCTAACTAGGTTGTAGACTAACTCAATGGTGGAGAATTAGTTGCCAGATGAACAGGGGAAAAACTTTTTCTGCACAACTGGATGAATTTCAGCCTTTTGCAGCAAAAACAATAGAAATGAGATTTTGAACTTTTTCCACTTGCATACTGCATTTACATTTTTACTAAGTTTAGAATGTATTGTGAGTGAACTGCCAGCTGATGGAAACTCCAAACTTTGTGGTATACAACGATTAAGGCATGTAAATTATACTGAGGCAATCTGTCAACTATTCAGGATCAGTGGCACAGAAAACACTGCATGAACAATATGAAGAATGCTAACTGAATGCTATGCTCTTAAATACCAACACATTCTGCATGCAAACATTATGCAGCCACCAAAAAAGTGGGGGAAAGCTTCTGTGTAGGCAAAGCTGGATGGAACTGACTACCTGATCAGTGTAGCTAGTATGTAGTTACTGTCACACAGCAACTCATACAGAAGTCCGGTCTGATCCTTAAATATAGTTGTGAACTAAAGTTTGCACTACCTGTATATCATGGCAATCCTGCACTTTGGTTCTTTTATGGATTTCTTATAGGTTCTCTGGAAATATGACAAAATCTGCTGTGATAAAAATATATATAAGTTTAAGCTTACCTATTTACTTCACCAAGATCACTGTCAAACACCAACAAAAAGCAGATAAACACAGTTTGTACAACCCATCTCTCTCCTACAGACCAGTTTTCTGCCCTTTCTCAGGCTTGGCTGTTGTTCCCTCTGGATCTGATTAAATTCAGAAACAGAACAACAGCTGGAGAGGCCAGGAGCCAGGAGAGGGAGGGTGTGAAACCAAAAAAAACCAAAAAAAAAAACTGACTGGCACCTGAAAGAAGACATTCTGATGGTGTGGTGTTTGTCTACTCTTTATTACTACTAAAAGGTAACAACCACTTTCTGGGATACAATGGCTTATCGGTATTCCTTGAGTACTGGCTGTAGAGGAGACTAGTGAAACCCTGACCTTATAATACCAGACTTCATCGTTCTTGTGTTTGGCAGTGTAGTCCAGCTGACTCATCCTCTGAGGAAAAAGTCAGTCACCAAGGTGACGTTTCATTGACAATCAGATAATGTAAACCTGCATATACCCATACAGCTACTGATTCTACTGTTTACAGAACACACATGTTCTGCAGCTGATTGATTCTGGATCCATGGATTAAAAAGGGCCCGATTTAGATCGTGATATCAGTTTGTGCTTATTATAAAGGTATGAAAAGCACAGCAGGCTGCTGATAACTGACAGATGGACAGATAGTTAGACTGAATGACAGACTGGAGGGCCGAGTCTTTGTTAGTTTAATCTGAGTTTATGTGTGCATAAAGCTGCACCTGCACATGATAGTATGTGATGAGTGTCAAAGACTGATTGTGTGTGTGTGTGTGTGTGTGTGTGAGTGTGTGTGTGTGTGTCTGTGTCTGTGTGTGTGTCTGTGTGTGTGTACTAACATCATGTAAAAACCCAAAGTTATGTGGAGGTTATTTTAATTTTGACCAGGATAGCATGTTAAAGTTCAAGCTCTGCTGTAGCTGGGTTAGGGTTGGTGGATTTTAACAACCCACTCATACTCATTTATTCACAGGTTTGTCTGAATGACTTGCAGAATGACTTAGTAACTAAATATAATGACTTGACCCTAAATCCTAACCCTTGACATTAGTAGATGTCCTAATTAGTTTCAAACTTTACATTATATTGAAGTTAATGTGGGTTGGTAGAAGGTCCTGGGTTTGATTCCTGGCCTGGGGTCTTTCTATGTTCAGTCTCCATGTTCTCTCTGTCCATGCATGGGTTTTCTCCATGTTCTCCAGCTTCTTCCCACAGTCCAAAAACATGCTGAGGTTAATGGTGATTCTAAATTGTCCGTAGGTGTGAATGTGAGTGTGACTGTTTGTCTCTATATGTAGCCCTGTGATAGACTGTTACCTGTCCAAGTGTCCCCTGCCCTTGGTTTTAGGGTTAATGTTAGAATTAAGTTTAGGCCTAACTTAGGGTTAGGGTTAGACAGTTGTGATGGTTAAAGTTTAAGAAGGGGCTAGAAAATGCATGATGCCAAAGAGACAGAAACATGTATGAAGTGAAGAGTAAACTATAAAACATGAAGGAAGAGGAGAAAGACTATATGAGATGAAATAATAAAACAATGGAAGAGGGACATTTTTAAAAACCTGCAACATCCAAGTCAGAAAACATGATTGTGGTTGGCGAGTGAGGCCCCTCCGGTGCTGCTGATGGATGACCCTGAACTCTCAAATCTCCGCCTTCTGGGCTTCAATGTGGAGCAATTAGGTGGAGATCTATTGGAAAGCTGGCATTAAGAATGAATGGGGTGGCTCTGCATCCTATTAATTAAGCAGGTGTCTATTGGGCTCTGGTAGCAACCATATTAGATGCAGGCCTAATGTCATCAATCACAGTCAGTCTCACATGCACGTACACAGCAATACACAACAGAGTAGGGTTTGTTCCCATTTGCTGGACTTGTGCTTGGTGTTTTCATCAACACTGTAATCTTCAAGAGGCAACTAAAGCTTTGAGAATCAAGACTGAAAAACTTAATTCTTCATTACCAAGATACTATGATATACTGTCAAGGTGTAACACAAACATAATATACAAACCACCTCCGTATCTGGAGTAAAATCAGGTTTGTTTGCACTGAAAGAGTGTACAACAGCAGAACAGGCTACAGTGATGATCTAAGTTATGTATATGCCACTAGAATAATAATAATAATAGGTAAAGACTGGTTTGGTTGGTTTGTTCCACATGAAAACTTGAGACATGTTTCTGAGACTCTCATCAGTATCTGCAGTTTCAAGGTAGAAATGCTTAGTCAGAGCAGTGACTGCCTATTTCATTCATGGTTTGCCTTTCAGCAGATAAAACATACCATATGGGCAAGAACAAGGTGATAAAGAAAAACTAGATTTTCATTGGACGGATTTCAAGGAATAAAATCATTCATCTGCGGTTTGCTAAAAGGGATCTTGTTCTCACAGGTTTTTCCAAAGAAGTTCAAAAATGGAAATCAAGAAGTTTACTTTCAACTATCTGCAGTCTCTCTAATCTATACATTTAATCTTTAAAAAAATAATTAAAGCCAAAGATTATCTAGACAGACTGGTATTCCCAGTGTTCCTAAGTGATTAAGTCTACCATATAGAGTGCACTCAATAATGTCTAATCAGTGTTTCCAGATACAACCTGTGATAGTGTTCTGTATGCGCTGTAATCATTACCTTGTTGACACCAAGAAACCAATACACTATCTAGTATATAATCATGTAAAACAAAGCTACAGTGTAACACTACATCAGTCCAGCCTGGTCTGACTCAGAACTACAGCTGAGTTTGTTCAGATCCAAGGTCCAAACAGATGATTTTTATTAGGAAAGGTGAGATTAAACCCCCTGAATGGGCCCTTATCTCACTGTCCTCAGTGCAATCTCATTTCCTGTTTTCCAAGATACTTCGGACAACATCATTACGACGGCTGTAACCACGAATTAAAACCAGAGAGTCATGTGGGAATCACAGTACAGCAGGCAGAGTGAATGAATCCAGTGAGCTGGCACATCGTGTAGAGATTCTGTTGACACAACCTTTCCTGTGACCTTTCCTTCTACCAGCAGCAGCTTTTCTAGAGGACTTCTCACAGAGAATGGCCTGTCAGTGGCGGAAATCACACCTCCCTGTTTTTTTCAGCTTCCTTGATAATAAAAGTGAGACTTACCTGGAATGCATAAGTATTTTCATTTATTTTTATCAGGATATCATTTTGTACTGATCTGCCTTAAAAAACCTTAAGAAAATATTTCATATTTAGATTTGTTCATAGCTATAATAGATAATTTCTTTTGTTCACTTTTAATTCAAAGTTTCTATGATTTTTTCTCAAATTGTGAACATTGAAACAACACAGAAAAATGAACTAAAAATACAAATGAACTAAAAATACAATTAATTATCACCATTTGGAATCCCACAAAACCACACTTTTGGTTGTCCATACCACTAAGATGAAAAATTCAATGCAATACAGAAATCCATTAATTTTAGTCAGCATGTCCAGCATTTACCAGAAAATCCTCAGCAGAAGCACAATGGAAACATTTATGTTATGATTTGTAGGGTATTTTATAATGCTGTGTTTGTGTCTGAAGTGCATTAGAAATATATTGTGTATCTGTTTTATATATGTATTTCCAAAACAAACTGCATTAATGGTAATAATGGCACTACTGGATAATGGCAGGCTGTACTTGAAACTACTGCGTTCTTCATGGGGCGTTTGTAGAAAATGTTTTATTTGTTAGCTCCATTTTGGCAGTAGTATAGCTCCATATATTTCCTTCTTTCATTTGAAATGCTCTGTGATACCATCTGCATACTGGCTTTGGGTTGTCTATAACTTGTCCCTAATCACACCTCCAGTAACTATGGAAAACCATTTAAGAACAAGTATTGTCATGTTTTGTTCTAATCACAATCCAAGCAATAGCAGAATGCCAGGAAAGACCAATTATTACATCACATATTAACCTATTTTTCTATTATTGGTGTTTCCTTTTTTTCAAAATTCATTTTTTATACAACAAGTTATTTCATAAATGTACTACTATACTCTCTATATCTGTAGTCACTCTGCTGAAAGTACGATATGATTGGTTCCACATCATGAGCAATCCAAACTTAAGGACAAACGTCAAAAAGCTCTCTTTTAATCAGCATTTTAAAAACTACTTCAGTTTTGTGTTGTAGTTTGTCTTTTGTTTTTTTCCTTTTGATACCAAAATCTTCATTTTTCCTGCAAATGTTGGAACAGTTGTAAATATCAGTTATTGGCCTGGTTGATGATTTAATGACAGGCAAACAACTTTCTGTCAGCAAGACAGTCCAATAGAACGTAACCTTCATTTACAACATCACAGCATCCATTATCATCAGTTATACTAGTGGCCTGGAGGATCTCACACACACACACACACACACACACACACACACACACACACACACACACACACACACACTCACAAACACACACACACACACACACACACACACACACACACACACACACACACACACACACACACACACACACACACACACACAGAGAGAGAGAGAGAGAGAGAGAGAGAGAGAGAGAGAGAGAGAGAGAGAGAGAGAGAGAGAGAGAGAGAGAGAGAGAGAGAGAGAGAGAGAGAAGTCAGTCAATGAATCATTCGGGGTAAAATAATGAACTAATAGGAAACAGTCGGGGGTTTACATTAATAGACAACAGAAGAATGGAGTGAACAAGAGAAGCACTGAAAGGGGAGAAAAAGGACAGGAGTTTAAAAAGATAACAGGAAAGAAAGCTGAGTGAAGGTGAGAGCAGGAGGACAGGAATAATGAGAAAAGGGTAAAATGAGGAAAGGCAGAAGGAGAGTGATGGGGCAACTCTGTATGAAGGACAAGCGGGAGAAATAAGAAGAGAATGAAGGATGAAATGATAGAAGAGTGGAGGAAAAGAAGACTGTAGGACAGCATGAAGAGCAGACAGAGCACACAGTTGTGTGTTAAACATGGAAATGAGAAAGAAAGTGAACAAGAGAGATGATGCTAGATGCAGCAGAGAGAAGCAGAGGGAGAGCGCACAGAACCAGACATAAAACCAAATCAACTGAATTATGAAGAAGTGTTAATGGCCTTCCTAATTATAACCAGGCCTGCTATTAGCAGATGCTGGCTGACAATCTGCCACAGCTGGATAAATGCTGCTTCTACCAGGCCTCGGGGGCTGACAGTGTCTTTATTCACACATGCACAGATAAACCAAACCCCTGGAACATCTGGCTGCTGTGGAGTCACACAGAGACTCACATTCAGTCACCGAACCTATAGGCAGCCATCAGCAGAGTCTGTGATTTAAAGCTACTCCCTTTACCTGCATTCTGGTTGCATGTTCTAATGTTCTAATGTGAGTTGTGTGTGTGTGTGTGAGTGTGCATGCTGTAATCACTCAGTCTCCGGGGACACAGGTGCCTGATCCTAACCTCATTACCACCATGTCAGCATCACAACCAGAACACACCATGCCAAGAAAGGTCAGCACATACATACCAGAGGGTGTGTGTGTGTGTGCGTATGTGCGTGCGTGCGTGCATGCGTGTGCGTGTCACTCCCTGTCTCTCAAAAATGATGTTCCTATTCAACCAAATCAAACTCTCATTTACATTTTAAGACACATAATTTAGTTTTGAAACAAACATTTTCTTCTGGATAGGTAAGTCATCGTAGGAAAGGCTGTCAGCATCAGGAGGTAGGAGATGGAGGGATAATACAGCAAAGACACACACAGCATCCTGTAAGGGAACGTTAGCCTTAGACTTAAGTTTTGCTTCCCTTGCTGTTTACTTTCAGTTTTCTCTCTCTTGGATAGGTTCAGCCACCAAAACTATGGGTTCTGGTTTAATAAAATAACATCCATCCTTTATCTATACTCCGCTTAATCCTCATCAGGGTCAAGGGGGGCTGGAGTCTATCCCAGCTAACTGAGGGTGAAGGCAGGGGACACCTGGACAGGTAACAGTCTATCACAGGGCCACACATAGAGACAAACAATCACACTTACATCTTACATTCACACTTACTGACAATTTAGAATCACCAATTAACTTCATCATGTTTTTGGACTGTGGGAGGAAGCTGGAGAACATGGAGAAAACCCACACAGGTGCAGGGAGAACATGGAAACTCCATGCAGAAAGATCCCAGGCCAGGAGCCCAGGATCTTCTAGCTGTGAGGCCATAAAATAACTTTATACATTCTCTGCATGTTTAAAGTTTGTCCTCTGTCAAATTATACGTCAGAAGGCAAGTTTAGCGGTATGGAAAGATGGTCTGTTTGTTAAACTAGCACTCTTAAAACTAGACTGATTAGGAATCACTTTTCCTCGGACTCTACAAATATTAGCCTTGGTCTTCCTCTCAGAATATTCGAGGTGCCCCGTTTCTCAGCCTTCTCTGCTTTCACACCTTCAGACTGAGGAGTTAAGCTTGGCAGACAGCCAGGCCTTATTTGAGATGAGAAAAGGGAGGAAATGGTAGGTACTATATGGGTTAGGGAACAAAGGAAGCAGTGACAACTGAAACAACACACAACTACAGGGAAATCTGTTTAAAAAGTGGGAATGAATGCTAGTTATGTCTGGAATTACCATCTGACAAATCCTGGACACAGGTGTTCATTCACTGCTAATGTAATGAAGAACAGAAGATGAAAGACCAGAGGCAGTGGAAAGTCTTAATAAAAGGCTTGACTCATGGCCTGACCTGTTAGATAGTTTTCTGTCCTCGATGCGTGCTGACATCTACGACAGGCAGCTAAACACTCCACTTCAATCAAAACTCTGTCCGTAGTTTAACGGGTTTATTGAACGAAGCAAAGTGTGAAACGACGATACAATCACAACGTCGCGTATGCCGAAGCTGCCGATTACTCCATGCACTGTCAACTTCCTGAATAAAGTTTCAATTCAAAATGAAGACGGCTGAACTAAAAACAACCAGAAGGTGGTGCAGCAAACTCTCTCTTCTCTGCAAAAATACATTTAAAGGACTGAAAACAGATATAAGCAATAATTTTTTTAAAACTTTAACACAAATATTATCACCTGAAACAGAACACTCCCCGGCTGGTGTTATAATTGACGCCACTATCACATTCAACACAATTCAATACTTCTCACAGTCCTTATGGTTCTGGGGGAACAAGAATCACTATCTCTGAGATAGGTCTGGTGAAGAGTTTAGTCCCATGTGGTCCAGCCACCTTTACCTCCACAGTCCGTACTTTGCCATCCGTGCTTGGAAACACCTTTTTCACAAGTCCAAGTGGCCACTCATTTCTTGGTGACTGAATGTCCTTTAACACAACAGCAGTCCTTGGATCCACATTTGGTTGGTTTGACTGCCATTTGCGCCGAGGTTGGAGTGTTGAGAGAAACTGGCGTCTCCACTTGTCCCAGAAAACATTAGCAAGATGCTGGACCTGCCGCCACTGGTTCCTGTAAAGATCAGAGGTCACAAAGTTGCCAGCAGGGGCTAAGAGAGGGCACACTTTCTGTGTGAGGAGAACAGATGGGGACAGTATGAATGGCTCAGTAGGATCTGTTGACACAGGAATGAGAGGGCGTGCGTTTATAATAGCAGACACCTCTGCCATGAAGGTGATGAGAACTTTGTGGGTGAGTTTTGTGGCTTTAAGGTCAAGGAACATAGAGTCCAGAATTCTCCTAGCCAGAACCATCCTTTCCCATGATCCACTAAAATGGGAGGCGTGAGGGGGATTGAAAGTCCATGAGCATCCTTTCCCTAACAGGTAGGTTTTAACTGCTACATTATCTATGTTTGAGGGTATCTGGAGTTCTTTACATGCACCTACAAAATTGGTGCTACGATCAGAGTGAATACTCTTCACTGGACCCCTGATAGCTAAGAAGCGTCTCAGTGAGTTAATGAAGCTTGACGTATCAAGTGATTCAATCACTTCAATATGAACTGCCCTCATACTTAAACATGTGAAAATGACAGCCCATCTTTTGTTTTGAACAACACCTCCTCTTGTGCGTTGTGTAAAGATGTTCCAAGGGCCAAAAACGTCCAGACCCACATTTGTGAATGGGGGGTCAGTTGAGAGACGCTGAGCTGGGAGTTTAGCCATCTTTTGCACACTGAGTGGGGCTCTCAACCTTCTACACTTCACACAGTGGTGAATAACATTGTTCATTTTCCTTTTACCAGCAACAACCCACCAACCTGCTGAGCGAACAGCACCCTCAGTGTAGAGTCGACCTTGATGGAGGGTCTGTTCATGACAATGTTTTACTATGAGGGTTGCGATGTGATGTTGGCCAGGAACAGTAAGTGGATTCTTTTCTGCTTGACTCAGGTCTGCTTCACTGATGCGACTACCAACCCTAAGTAGACCTTGGTTGTCTAAGAAAGGATCTAGACTCTTAATAGGACTGCCTTTAGGAATCTCACGTTGCTCATTAATGCACTTGATCTCCTCGGTGTAAGTTTCCTCTTGAACAGATGTAATCAGCATTTTTAGCCTGCTCAAACTCTTCTACTGTGACTCCTGCTCCACAGTGGTGCCAACCTCTACAAGAACTGTCTTTAATGATGCCTGACCTGAAGGCATGAACAACGTGCAGGAGACGAGCGATGGCACGAATCAGGGAGCTCCAGCAGGAAAACTTTGTGAACCTTTGAGAACCAAGTTGATTCATCTCAGTTGTGGTCTTTAGAGTGGAGACTTCAGGCCTAATGTCGGCATCTGAACTGGGTTCGACGAGGTCATAGGTATGCTGGCTTTGATTGTCTTTGAGCAGGAATCTGGGGCCAGTAAACCAGTCGGTGAACCTGAGCTGATGTGCAGGAACGGATCGTGTTACAAGATCTGCGGGGTTCTGTTCAGTGGGGACATATTGCCACTGTTTGGCTTGTGACGACTTCCTAATCCTAGCGACACGATTGCTGACATATACATAGAAGCATCTGCTTTCATTGTAAATATAACCTAGGACCACTTTACTATCTGTAAAGACGTGGGTGTCATTCAGATGAATGTCCAGCTCTCTTGAGACCAGATCTGCAAGCTCTACTGCTAGCACAGCAGCAGACAATTCAAGTCTGGGGATAGTTTGTTCTGGGCGTGGTGTTAGCTTTGCTTTCCCCATAACAAAGCCAATTTCATGGTTCCCATCTGCATCAGTCACTTTCAAATAAGCCACTGCTGCAATGGCCTTGGTTGACACATCACAGAAGATGCACAGTTCTCTGTATGCAGCTTCTGAAGGTGAGATGTTAGTGTATATTCTGGCAATTGAGAGGTTAGAAAGTGCCTGTAGTGACTTTCTCCAAAGAACCCATGACTCCTCCATTCCTTGGGGCAGCGAAGCATCCCAGTCACCATTATCTGCAGTGAGCTCTCTAAGGAGGGATTTGCCTTGAATTGTGACTGGTGCTACGAAGCCTAGCGGGTCATAGAGACTATTAATAGTAGACAAGATGCCACGCCGAGTGAACGGTTTTGCCTCATCAGATACATTAAAGGTGAAACAGTCTTTCTTAAGGACCCACAGGAGACCTAGGTTGCGCTGCATGGGCAGTGTGTCTGCTCCAAGATCTAAGTCTTTGAGGTCTTTCGCGTGATCTTGGGATGGGAATGCTTCCAGGATCTCTTTCCTATTGGCTGCGATTTTGTGCAACCTCAAGTTCGATTTGGCAAGAACATCACGAGTCCTTTGCAGCAGATTCACAGCTGTTTCAACAGTAGGAAAGGATTTAAGGCCGTCATCAACATAAAAATCCCGTGTTACAAACAGCTTGACGTCAGGGTCGGAGTCTGTCTCAGAGCACTACACAGACTGGTGCAGGCCAAATATCGCTACTGCAGGGGAAGGACTGTTACCAAATACATGAACCTTCATCTGATACTCTATGATGTCATTGTTGAGGTCGTTGTCACGAAACCACAAAAAATGCAGAAAGTTTCTGTCCTCTTCACACACATAGAAACAGTAAAACATCTGCTCGATGTCTGCTGTAAAGGCTACAGCTTCTTTACTGAAGCACATGAGGACACCAAGAAGTGAGTTGTTGAGATCTGGACCTTTCAATAAGATGTCGTTAAGTGACAGTCCATTGCAGCGAGCACTGCTATCAAACACAACTCTGATTTGTTTGGGCATTCTAGGGTGATAGACACCGAACAGTGGCAAGTACCACCTCTCTTCATCTTCTTTTAATGGAGGGGCAATCTCAGCGTGGCCATTTTTGAAAATCTTCTCCATGAAGGCTACGAAGTGATTTCTCATTTCTGGTTTTCTGTCAAAGTTGGAGATCAGAGACATGAGCCCGTTCATAGCTTGTGGTCTGTTATTTGGGAGCCTTTGGCGTGGTAATTTGAATGGCAGTGGAGCTGTCCAGCTGTTGTTTGTGTCCCTTTTCATCCCTTGTTCCATGATTTTCATGAAAGCGTTGTCTTGAATAGAGGGAGAGACTTGATTGTCATCCTTGGTTTGTTCAAACACACGACAGCCCAGGTGGTCTGATTCACAACTAGATCTGTCACTATAGGTTCTGGTACATTGTGGTCAGTGATTTGAACCCCGCAGAGTTTCTCTTTCATATTAAACACATTGGGGCAAGGCTGAATACATGTACGTCGACCTCTCTCTGTCATGTTTGTGTAGAAGGCGTTTACTGTTGCTGTTTTATGAATGCCACTCAAGCACACATTTCCCACTATAACCCACCCGAATTTTAATTTTTGTGCAAAGGGTGCGTCGTTAGGGCCACTTATCTGTTCATGGACTTTGTGCACCCTGACGATGTCCCATCCAAGCAACATCAGTATATGGGCGTTTGGGTCAAGCTCTGGGACAAGGTGTGCGACACTATTCAGATGAGGGTGATGGAGTGCTGCGCTGGGCGTTGGTATCTCCTCCCTGTTATTGGGAATGTCATTACACTCGATCAGAGTGGGCAGGGGGACGTGGACTATGCCATCTAGAGACTCTACAACATAACTCGTGGCTCTCCTACCCATTGTCTCTTTTAAGCCAGCACATGTTCTTAGTGAGTAGGGAGAACTAGGGCCACTGTCATTAAAAATTTCAAAAAACTCTGGACGAAACAGAGATCTGTTACTCTGTTCGTCGTGAATGGCATACAGCCTGATAGCCTAGTCTGGGTGGCCTGCTTGGTATACCTTTATAAGGCAGATTTTAGAACATGACCTGTTAGTAAGGTTTCCACCACAGACTTGAGTGCACTTGGAAGTGATTTCACTGGACAGGTTAGCTCCTTGCTCCCCGCCATGCTCTACATCAGGGCCAGTATCTCTGCTCCAGGGGGCTGGACCTGGATGAAGAGCTGTGTTGTGGTTCTCACTGTCACATTCTGAGCATTTCACTTTGGTTTTGCACTGTTTAGCAAAATGTGTTGAAGAGGCACAGCATCTAAAGCAAATGTTGTTCTCTTTCAGAAATGTCCTGCGCTCATCGATGGACATCTCACGAAAAGCTCTGCATTTTAGAAGTGCATGAGGTTTTTTGTGTACTGGGCACAGTTTTATCACAGTCATCTGTCTGTTTTGAGTTTCCACGTGCACACGCACACACACACACACACACACACACACACACACACACACACACACACACACACACACACACACACACACACACACACACACACACACACACACACACACACATATTGACAGTAGACACAAACATGGAGTCATGTGTTCCATAGAAATTTAGGAGTCTACACAAAGTGTGAGTCGTGTTTCTTTAAAATGCAGAAACTAAACTAAGTCCACGAAGACCCGCCTCGTGAATATACACTGAACATTAACTCAAGTCTTCAAGGACGTTTGCATTAAAGGACATTAAACACACAAATTTTCACCTTGGATGATAAATATTCTTATATACTCACAATGCATATATATATATATATATATATATATATATATATATATATATATATATATATATATATATATATATATATATATATATATATATATATATATATATATATATATATGTGCAGTGTAGCCAGTTGGTGCCATCTTTGATCTTGAGGAGCTATATGTATTTGATTCTTTTCATACTCTTAAAACAAACTGTAAAGACTGTTGAAAAATATAAAGTGAAGACTAGTTCAGACAGCAGCAAACTTCTTTTGAACACAGAACACAGTTACTGTAATCCACCCAGCTGTGTTGCCTCAGTGTTAAAATCCTATTTTCACAATCAACTGCTTTTGTCTGACAGCTGCTGTTATCTGGACTGGCATGTTAAGAGCAGCACAGAAATAAGGAGAGATAAAACTGCCCAGCAAAACATTGTTTAGTGGACTTAAAAACATTCCTTTGTCATTTTGAAGATGTGCTCCAGCATCGGTGGCGTGTTGGTGGTACTCTGGATAGGACAAACAGAAAATGCTCCCTGATACCCCATAATGATTCATTCTGCTTCCAGTTTATGACAAACTGTGGAGAGCTTGCATAAAATGTGCAGAAAAACTTCCATCCAGACAAGTTTTTTACTGCTCCTGGTGGAACATTTGCTCCGCTGCAGACAGCTCAGATGAGATGGGCCTGTCTGGGTCAGATCTTCTGAGGGTGTACAAATGAGACTGGAGACTGGGTGTCACTTTTCTAGACTTTACACATATTTTTACACACTTAATGGATAAGGTAAAGATGGATCATCTTTGTCCCTCACAAAACCCATTCTAACTCTGTTCTGTGTTCCAGAGCAGCACATTGTGATGCAGGTTATAAAGTAGTGCTGATACCATTAAAATTTTTAATCACCATTAAATTATTGGAATTGTTATGCCTAAAATGAAATAATGAATTTAAAAGTAGTGTATTCCATACTTTCATTTTTTAAGTACTGCTACATGAACAAAAATGCAGTAGCATTTGGTTTGCAAACACTTCAAACAGATAAAGTTCTTTTTAACAGCAGTCTTCTCTTTACACAGCAGCAGTTAAAACATTTCTAGTAAATCTCAACCTAAATATTAATAGAATCAAACTGAAGCTATTTGCCACTGCAGGGCATTAATGTTTATTTGGTTTGTTCTAGAAAAACAAGTTACCCTCAGAGTCCAGATATCAGAACATTAGAACAGAAACCTTCCCAGCAACAGCAAGTTAACATTTATAAATCTGTAGTCTTATTTTTCTCTGAACAGGAACCAGCAGAAACATTTTTCTTCTATCAGGGAGCAGCAGAAACAGTCTATGGGGACTATAGCTCCTGTGTTTGGGTCGCTGCTTGATGCTCCATCATTCATTGATCCTACACAGCAAAAGCTGAAGTGTTAAAAACACAGAGTTTTGATGACCAGAGTACAATATTTTACACCTCGGAGTCCATTGGAAAGAGAGCACACTTGCCAGGTTCTACCAGAACCTCTCACTGGTGTTGACTTTAGTGTAGTGTCGGTGTGGAGTTGGATCAGTGTTCATTTTGGGTTGATGAACTCCCACAGAGTCTATGTGACCATTGAGTCTGCCCGGTTCTCATCAGAGTTTAGGTTTCGATTCGTCATCAGATCGGCCTCGCCTTCCCATTGGTTGAATACATACTTTTAGAAAGACTCATCGAAAAACCGCGGTCAGGTTCAGGTTATGCTGAACACCACACATGTCGAAGGTTCTTCAGCAAGTTTCATCAACTGCAAAGGATTCAGGTAAGAAATGTACAAGTGAATAATGCAGAATATAGAAATTCGTCGTAAACTACAAAAGCTAATGTTAGTAAGAAACTGAAGGCGGTGCCTCAGGCTTCAGTTTAGATTGAAGTTTAGCTAACGTGCTTTGCTAATTGTATTGGTAACGTTAGCCTGGTGAAATATTGTACACTGAAAAATACACTATTCATGTCTAAACTAGCCATAGGTAGCTGTCGGTCTGCGTGCTATTCTAATTTGAGGGCAACGTTAGCTTCATGCTATAAACAATTTACTTTACGCTCGTAACTCCCGACTCCCGCCTGAAATCTTGATATTCGCGGTCAGTCGGTAGAACGGCTTTGCTCCGTGTTTGGTCCTGCATGTGTACTAACAACACGTTTGTGTTGCAGTAACGTCAGAGAACTACAGCGATGCTTTTCAAAGTGCAGTACCGTGGAAAGAAGAAATATATCAAGCTAAATGGAGTCTCACATCCAGCCTTTCTTCAGGAGGGTAATGTTTACGTTGCTTCTTCATGTAACCATATGCACCACATCACTTTGCTCTGTCACATGAATTGTTTTGCTCTTAGAACCATTTTTACATGTGTTCGCTTGATATTATCACAGTAGCGTTAATCCTGTTGATACAAAAATTTGGGAAATGTGCAGGTGGGACTTTTCTAAGGAACAACTTCAAGTCTATGTTTCGAAATACTAATTTGCATAGTAATAATAATAATAAATTTTTTTAAAAACGTAGTGTCAGCAGAATTAGTTTTTTGAACCATGAATCTATCAAATTATCTCAGACATGTTTATGCAAATCCAAATGAACTTCACTGAATAGTCACTGCCAAGTGACAGCAGGCTAGCAAATTGAAAAGGCCTAGAATAGACACCTATCTTTATGAATGACCTTGTTGCCATTGATTTTAAAGTAATTTAATCTACAGATTCAGTAACTGTTTTACAGTAATTACTTAACAGGCATGTAGAAGCTGTGTCATAATGTTCAGGCTGTTGATTACCTCAACACATGAGAGCATTAAGCCTTATGGAGGTAGACTACTTTCAGAGACAGGCCATTATCTTCTCATAAACTATCCTATTAAGTTCCAAAAATTACTGGTAGCCTATACCTTAGGTAGGTTGTGTCAGTAAGATCATAAGAAAATTAAAGTTGCTTGATATGTGTTTTTAGGTGTTAGTGTCCTTTGTCATTATCTTTGATATTAAATGAATCCAGTCATGAAGTTGGAATGTTGTGGTTTCAGTTGTGGTTTCCCTGCTCGGGAGTCAGAATTTCTCTTCCTGATGCAAATGGCTGTCCTTTTTGCAGTTTAGGTTCTCTTAGTGGCACTGTGCTGCTATATAGTAGCTTCGCCCATTAAGATAGAAAATTTGCTTATTGTTGAGCTTATTGTTTTCCCGCTTTGTGGCATTTTAAGCATAACAACCTCTGTATCTATGACGGCAAGTTTAACATTATAGCATATTCCAGGTTTCATTTAATTTTTTTGTATTCAAAGCTAAAGAGAAGTTCGGCATACGCACTGAGACAGACATATATGTGGTGGATGACACTGGAACAGAAGTTGACGAAGAGGTCTTCAGCGATATCTTGGAGGAAAAATCAGACATCCTGTGGACTATTTTTGATGTTCACTCTGTAATGGGTAAATAACTGTACAATTCCTTTGTACATTACAGAGCTACAGTTGTCTGTCAAACAAAATATTAGGTTTCCACTAGTGTCTAGTTGGATTACCAATCTTTCATAGCCCATCTGAGTAATAATTAAGTGGGTTGACCAATAGCAATGCTGACACAACTACTTACAAAAAAAAATACTGCTTAAAACATGGCACACATCAGCCACCAAAATTGATATGTAGTCAATAACTGGCAATTAAAAACTGACAAAGTTTCCAGGGACCAGTCTCCCCATACTACCTCAACTCTTGAGCTTGTGGATTGCTGAATGAAATGGCAGGGACATTTTTTTCTTTTTTAGAAAGTTATGTGTTCCCCCTTTTCAGATACTTCCGTCCTGTCCTCGTGCACAGACACCGTGTCACTATCATCACGCTCATCAGACAGTGATGCTTCTCTGATGTCGCCAAAAAGACAACGCATTGATGACACCTTTCTTATGTCCCCAAAAAGTCAGCATATTGATGATAGTTCAACAGAAGCCAAAGAGGTGAAACATTTCTCCTTATGTCATAAATACTGTATATTTTTGGCATGAATATTTTGTTTGTTGGTCTTACTCTTTTGTTTTTCCTCTCACCAAGTTTGTCAAAAGAGTTCTGGAACAAAAGCCTGGAGGTGAGAAGATACTTAAAGAATATGCAGTGAGAGGAGAGATGAAAGACCGAACACGTCGTGAACTCGTCAACATTGTTGTTGCTGATCTGGTGGAAAAGTATGGGTAAGTGAAATGTTTCATGGTTCATGATTTAGTGAAGGGTGCATTCATAGTATGTAATCTCAGGCATCATTGTCACAATAGTCAGGTGATTGCAATCACACAGCAAGTGATGATCAGTAAATAGCAATGGCCAATGAGCTGTGGTCTGGAATCACCTTGCAGTCAGCTGGTTTTATTGAGATAATGATAAAAACACAAGAAGCAGTAAGCACTAGGACACTACTAATGTTTAGTTATAGCTGTACTTTAGCCTATTCATATGGCATCTACAAACAATTTGGCCCCTCCAAATAGTGTGCCACTTTTGGTGGTACTGAGGTCTAATCTTGCCGAAAGACTATTATAGAGGGCGGGTATCTTCACTAAAGGAGAAAGCTACAGAAAGAAAGGATTGCTCTTAAGATTTCAAGAAATCACAAGACAATAATACAGATGGATGCCAAACTGAATACGTAGTATTGGTAATACTGCTAATACAGTTTATGAAGCACATCTTTTTTAGGATTTTCTTTGCATTGGTTTTTTTTATACATGGTGTCATTAACCCCCACAGGCGTGCTCCACCTATGGACAAAAGAACACAGTGCGCATTGGGGATAGTAACATTGTTCCCCTCTCTAAAAGATCCCTACTCCAAAAAAGGCTATGTGAGTATATATTTCAAAATAAGGTTAATGTTTCCCAGCACTTATGGTTATTGCAATCACAACTTTTGTTGTTTCTCAAAAGTAATATACACAGGCTTTATTTTATAAGTATTTCTAGGTGTGCAAGTAACTTGGGGAGAATTAACACTTTTGATAGTAATAGCTAATGCAAGATTGCGATAAAAGTTAGCAATATTTTGTTTGTGAAGACTGTTCTTTAAGCATTTCCAACTCTCTCGATATTATGTGTAGGAACACTTTTTTGATGCAAACAGCAATGAGGGCTACATTGCCTGGAAGCTTAAAAACACACAACGAGAACTCAGAAGTGGCAGTAACTGTGAAGGTAGGAGAAGGAGCTCTCACACCTCAAACAGAAGTGGGCCAGAGTTGGAGAGAGAGGTGAACAAAGAGCAGCAGTTGGAGGGAGACCAGTGTTGTGAGGCCATATCACTACTGAAGCACAGCACAGATGAAGAACAGATCTTCATGAAAATGAGAGAAACCTTCCATCACAGACAAAAATTGATCCACGATCTGAGCAAAGCAGCACAGTGCTTACAGTGTTCCCAAGGTTCCTTGACACAAAAGGCTTGGTAAGCTCATTTATTATGTTTACAATGCATTCCCTGTCAAGAAGAAATGTGCAAAGATGAAAATGGTACTATCACTAACGTCATCATTAATACAACTATACTTGCTCCTCCCTTTTAGGTGTTGCAAGACTTTGACCTGTTATTTGGAGCTGAGACTGCATCAAAACTCCTCGAGAAATGGGGAACACTCAAGTCCAAAGTCATACAGCAAGCCAAAAACCTCAGCAAGACACCCCTGCTTGACTACTTTATCCAGTCTGCTGAGGAGAACCCTGATGAGGATGGCGAGGTCCCAGGTAAATTATTTATATTAACCTGGTGTGTATCTGGCTACCTTTTGAAAAGTTGATTAATCTATCAACCATCAGAAATGGTTGTTTAGACAAATAATATTTTTATAGTTTTTAGATTTGAATATTTATGTATCAAGGTGTAGATCATGGTGAAAGCAGTTTTTTTTTACCCCCTTCTAAGGTTGGGATAGTGACATGGCTTCACTGCTACTGCTGGTCTTCCTCTTGCCACCACCACCAAGTGGAAAGAAGGGAGCTGTGAAGATCAGTATCCGGGAAGCTGTGGACCATGTAGTCAGGTTTCAAAAGGTCAATGTGCTCTGATTTCCATTTTCACCCATCCATTTGGCAATAGTGTACCTCCTACTTGAAAAACATTAATTTTGGCCATTCCATTCCATCTCAGATTACCTTTGAGGTAGACTGTCACATAAATACTAATCAGAGTACATTTTGGCAAGGAAATACCTGAAATTACTTAAGGTCTACATAGGTAGACAACATTGATGACCTGTCTGATGTCATATTTTCTTTGTGTGACCATACTAGAAAAAAATTGATTGCATTATGAAATGCTGAACAGGTCTGGCATGGGAAAAAGGCCATCAGAGGTCAGGTTTCTTTTAAAGTCTGACTTATCTATCAAAATGTTATGTATAGTGCAGTTATCATTTTGTCTATTGTTATCTTACAGTCATGTCGCAGCCTTCAGGAGCACTCTGGTACAGAGCAGCGGAGGCAGCCGTACATCCTAGCAGTTGGGACGACAAGAAGAAGCATCCATGAGTACTACATCACATTGGATGGTGAGCTCCTTCCCTGCAAGGCCAAGTCTTCCCTGTCAGCCTTTGATGAACTTTTCAAAACACATTATGTGTTTGGCATCTCTTATAGTCAGGCTTTAAGCAGCATGTACACGTTTGTGCAGACCAGCATATACAACATTGATGTAGGTCTTTCTCACGAACCTCCTAGAGTCAAGGACCTTAGAGCTAAGCTCCTCAACTGAAGAATTCTGATGTATAAATGCTTTGTTTGCAAATCCATTTTTGTCACCATTCAAAAGTTGGTCCGTCATCTCAAGCTTTCTCATGCCTTTTATCCTGGCAAAACATTTCAGTTAATGTGTGACCAGAATGGATGCCACCAGAGATTTTCTACTTTTTCAGGCTTCAGAAAACATCTTCATAGTAAACATATCACCGAAAGTCAATATCAGATTGATATTAGACCAGTCACTAATTTAGTTGATGTGTCTGATCAGCACATGGCTTCAAATTTAATTCCAGATCAGCCAGAGAACTCTCAAAGTTGTATTGAGACCAGGCAACATACCCAAGAAATGTGTGCATCCCTTATTGCAAAACTCCAAGGCTGTGGTGTGGCTACTAATGTTATAAAGACTGTTGTTGAAAATATGGAGGAACTTGTAGAGGAATTGCATTCTAATGTCAAAGAGGATGTTGTAAAATTACTCCCCAATGATGAGGACATGAGAAGAAAATTTGACAGTTATTTTGAGAGCCTTGAAAATCCATTTAGCGAACTCAACACTGAGACGAAATGGAAAAAATATTTCTGTGAGAAATGGGGTACTGTAGAACCTGTTGAGATTGCCCTAGGTGTGAGGTATGACATCAGAAGGAATCGAACCACTGGCACGTACGATCAAGTTCCTATAACAGACAAATTTGTTTACATTCCTCTATTGGAAACTTTGAAGTTCATATTCACCAACCAAGAGATCTGTAATCATATTGTGCAGCCTTGTGAGGAAACTGGGATTTACAAAGATTTCTGTGATGGGAACTATTTTAGAAATCACCCTCTGTTCTCTGTAAAACCAAATTCTCTCCAAATACAGATATTCTATGATGATTTTGAAACAGGGAATCCACTGGGATCCAAGCATGGTATCCACAAAGTTGGAAGTATATACTTTCTTTTACGAAACCTATCGCCCAAGATAAACTCAGCTCTCATGAATATTCATCTTTTGGCACTTTTTCATACTGAGGATGTAAAGAAGTATGGATTTAATGCAATCTTAGAGCCCTTAGTACATGATCTGAAAATCCTTGAATGTACTGGAATTGAAGTTCCTTTTTCTGATGAACCAGTTCATGGAACAATTGCACAAGTGACTGGGGACAATTTGGGGTTGCACACACTACTTGGGTATGTTGAATCGTTCAGCGCAAACCATTTTTGCCACTTTTGTCTAGTTGACAAAGAGACCTCACAGACAGTTTTCAGTGATGATGATCCACGAATAACACTGCGCAATAAAGCACTGCATGCTCAGCACTGCAATGACCTCATGGCAAATCCTACACTGCAGTCAACATTTGGAGTTAAGAGAACATGATTACTCAATGATCTGCAGTACTTTCACGTTTCTGACAACTATGCAGTCGACATTATGCATGACATATTAGAAGGAGTGGGGCAATTTGAGCTGAAGTTGCTTTTTGGTTACCTCTCAGAGACCAACATCATATCCAAGAAAGATGTTTGTAACCGAATATACTCATACAATTATGGCTTTGTTGAGCGAAAAAATTGACCCACCAGAATCAACTTGGAGCAGTCTGGGAATGGAATTGGTCTCAATGCCATTCAGACATTTTGCTTAGTCCGGAATATGCCCTTGATCTTTGGAGATACTGTGCAAGAAGGAAATGCACACTGGAGACTCTTGCTGCTTCTGTTGCAAATTCTGAACATCATATTTTCACCAGTCATTACTGATGGCATGACAGTATGTCTGAAGCATCTCATTGTTGAACATCATAGACTTTTCAAAGAGCTTTACCCATATCGCAAAATGATCCCGAAACATCACTTTATGACTCATTATCCCAGATCCATTCGAAAAATAGGTCCAATTCTTCATGTTTGGACAATGAGATTTGAGGCCAAACATAGGTTTTTCAAGAACACAATCAAAAATTTCAAGAATATAACAAAGTCATTAGCCCAAAAACATCAGCTGGCAATAGCATACCACTGGGAATCAAAGCCATTTAAAAGTATTAACTGTGGACCAGTAAAAAATGTTTTGCTCAATGATTTGCCAAATGGTGAATTGATTGCAGAAGAACTGCAGGTTGGCTTGGACTGTGAAGTTCATGTGACTTCTTGGATCATTTGTTGTGGGACAGAGTATCGCCCAGGTCTTCTGGTTTGCTCAAATATAGAAGAGGATTTGCCAGTATTTAGTCAAATAAAAGACATTTTTGTATTTGAAGGAGAGTACTTTCTTCTGACAGAGGACTTTGAGACACTTAGTTTTGCAGAACATTTTCATTCTTTTCATGTGATACAGGGAAATGACGAAAATGTTTCCTTGCTGAAAGTTGATGAGTTGTGCTTCTTTAAGCCATTTGATCTGCAGACAACTTATGGTTTTGACAGAGATGACCAATATGTTGTTCCTGTGCATGTGTTTGTTTGAAAAACTTAACCTATTTAACAGGTAGCCATTTTGATTTTGATCATCCTGTGTGGTGACTGTTATTATTATTATTATTATTTTTTTTTTTTTAAATTGTTTTCTTTGCCCATTAGCTTCATTACTCTGATGGTTCTTTTGTATGGTAATCCACATTATCTTTTTGTTGTAATAGGATTTTTGGACTGTTGACTTTTGAAATATTTGTGCTTTCATGTCCAATATGAGGTCAGTTTATTTTGAATTCAGAAAAGAAGGATTATCTTCAGAGCTGAAAAAAAAAATGAAACGAAGGTACTTTATATCTTATGATGGTTTGAATTCTTTATGGCTGACCTGCTAATTGCTTTAAATGTCTGTTATCTGCCTTGTTAACCCACTGATAAGCAGCAAGCAGGGATGGGTTGGTTCATTACATATCAGCATTTAAATAACAAACAGGTTATATTATTACTGTTAAAATCACATGTAAATAAAACATTGTTTTCAACAATATGATGTGTAGACTGTTCATTCTTGAAGTGTAAAAGACTGGACAATGTGATTGTAGTGTGTTACATGAAGTGTTTTACTAAGAATTTGTGACCGTTTCAGTGCTTTCAAAGAGTACATTTTCACTCCCCAAGTGTTAAATAATTACCTCTTTAAAAGCACTGAAACAGTGTCAAAAAGTACTAATTATGGAGTATATTTTCACTCCCCAAATGTTAAATAATCAACTCTGCAAAGTGGTACTAAGACACTGACTTGGGAGTACATTTTTTACTCAGTAAGGGGTCTAGGTTTACACTGCAGGGTGTTGGAAAACATTGAAACAGAGTCAGAAGGTACAAATTTCAGATTACATATGTAATCTTTAAGTGTTCAAATGTAACTCTATATTTGGTGTATATATTTTACTCTTTTGACGGTGTTCAGTCAACACCGAAATCTTGGACCTATATATGCACCGAAATTGGTGTTAAATGTACACCTATAGAGTACAATATACACTGTGATTTTTGCTGTGTAAGCACATTCCTCAGACCAACATCTTCCACTAAACTAATCAGAATGCAGTCTATAGCTAACTACTTGTTTTAGTTTATCTCTATTTCCAACCAGTCTGAAGCCTCCCTCCACTGTTAGTTTAGAGACATAATGACGTCCATCCCAAGTCCTGATCAACATCCGGGCTCCTTTGATCGGTGGTTAGTCTGTCCAGATTCAGAGCCAGGAACCAGTGGACTTTCACAATAATAGCAATAAAAAAAATTATGTAATAATAATAATAATAATAATAATAATAATAATTGTTAATAATGCAGTAATGTGCCCAGCCCTATAATAAAGCAACACAGATTTCTACACTGCACTACTGATTGTAGCTAAATAAACTGCATGAAATACCACAAAGCCATATGTTCGTGATTTCACAACAACCTTGATCAGCTAAAATATATACATTACATAATATATCATATGAAGTATTGCACCTCTATGGAAATAGCATAACCATTACTACAGGTAGAGTGAATTTTTAGCCTTCTGTGCAGTATGACAGTTATAATGTCATAAATAACCAAAAAATAAAACTAAATGTAATTTCTGTCTCTGTTCTGTGATTCTGCTTTTCCAACAGAACATCGCAGATGAAAAACTTTAAAGATGGTCTGAAAGGTGGGATTTGAATGATTCTTCCTGTTTTTACATTTTCTTACCAATAAATGGTGTCATTTTGGTGGGTTTTATTAAAATCGTGCTGTCATGTCTTGTAGTTGGGAGGGTTAGGATGTATCTGAAGTTGCTAGTAGATCTTGTAAAATGTAGTTCATTTCTTCTTCCTTCATTTTTGTTTTACTTTACTGGCTTTCTTTTAAAGGTTCCATAGAGAGAAAATCCATTTTTATCGTGCTTAGTGAATGTTTGGAGGTTTTAAGTAAAAGTTGTTAGGATTTGAAGACATTTGCTTCAGACTCCACAGCTAGTTAGCCTTCATTTTTACAAGCAAATAAGAAGATGTGCTTTGAAACACCTAACTAACCAACAGTCATCTAGCTCAAACTATGACTGATAGTGTGTTCATGCAGCATGTTCAGAGCAGTGTGGCCCATAGACCAGCTCTAAAACCAGGGTTTATAAGGTCATGGTGAAATTAACTATCTCTGTAATATTTTGAGCTGAGTCTTACTTTGGGGGCATGTCAGACTTTGATTAATTGGCTGGAAAGAGGCACAATATGGGACCTTTAATACTACCTAATCTACCAGATTTGTAGCATGGCATTCAGGTGATCTGACAAAAACACCTGGTTGAAGGTTTACTGTTCTGTAGCAACATCTGTACAGGTCCAACACAACACCAAAATGTTACAGTACATGTAACTACCAGAGGTGGGTAGAGTAGCCAAAAATTGTACTCAAGTAAGAGTAGCGTTACTTCAAAATAATATCATTCAAGTAGAAGTAAAAAGCAGTCATCCAAAAATTTACTCAAGTAAGAGTAAAAAAGTATTTGGTGAAAAGACTACTGAAGTACTGAGTAACTGTTTGACTGTAATGTCCAATTTATTTATTTATTTATTTTAGAAATGATGTGATCAGACAAAAATGTAAAATAATGTGCAAATCCTGGTATTTCCAAATAAAAAATAAATAAAATAGCAAAAATGAACATCTTTACAAAATGAAAAGTCAAGGCACAAGAAACACAAATTTCCACATCTCAGTGTTTCACAACCTAAAGCTTTTGAAACAAATACCTGTAATGTTTGTATGTTTGAACAGTGCAAACCACTTCCAGTGTTACTAAACAGAAGACAAAAGTCAAAGATATCCATGCTAATGCTATGCTAATGTTGACGGTCTCGAAAATGCCCCCGTTTTTTTCATTTCGTGTCTGCTACGTGTGTAGAGTTTGTGCCGCTATGCCGCCACAGTTCATATGTGGTCATGTGACCGCAGGGTGACGTCTGGTGAAATGGAGTCATGTGATTATTGTTGCTTCGTCTGATTGGTGAAACACAGTAATGTTGTAGATCCAGTGGAAGCATCTCTCCGGCAAAATAAAGCAGATCTAATGTGGTAAATAAAAAAGTAACGAGTCAAGTGTAGCCCAGTGTAACGGAGTAAGAGCAGCGTTTCTTCTTCACAAATCTACTCAAGTAAAAGTAAAAAGTATGGCAGAGTAAAACTACTCTCAGAAGTAAATTTTTTTCAAAAAGTTACTCAAGTAAATGTAACGGAGTAAATGCAACTCCTTACTACCCACCTCTGGTAACTACTAACCCTAACCCCCACTGTACTGCTGTTCTGGCACTAAGTTCAGCTGTTTTGGAAACCAGGCAGTAATGACGGCCATTGGGGCACAGCGGCCAGGGAAGGAATTATCTGTCAAAGTGACAGTATGTTCATTCCAAATGAGCTGTGTGAGAGACAGAATAAACACTATCAGTCTGGACTGAGGCTCACTGACATGTAGCCACAGAGTGTATAATCTCTCTCCTCTGTAAAACAGATGAAGGAGTGACCCGGTGACAGAGTGTATAATCTCTCAGATGAAGGAATGACCAGGTGACAGAGTGAGACCAACAGATGGAAGAAGAGTGATCAGCCAGCTCTGTTTGTCTGTGTGAGAAAGAGAGACAGCAAGGAGTGTTTTCTAAAATCTGGGCCAAGTTTTGTGTTTAGATAGAGTAGAAAAAGCACTTTATCTTAATGATAATACACTTTACTGGACCCTACATGTTTCCTTAATGAAGCTGAAGCCCAGCGAAGAACATATTTTAATCACACTAATGCTCTGTGTACTCGTAATGAAGAAAAGCAGAAGCCTGTTTATGGATATAGAGACGGAGGATTCTGAGAGAAAGAAAAAAAACAGGAGGAAAAAAATCATGGAGTAATTGTGGAAGGATTTTTAACAAAAGCTCTATTAGATGAGATTTATGTGGAAAGAAACAGCAATATGTTCTGCCGACATCAAAAGACATTGTTAAACTGTTTATTATGACACTAAAATGACAGACAGACAGACAGACAGACAGACAGACAGACAGACAGACAGACAGACAGACAGACAGACAGACAGACAGACAGACAGATAGATAGATAGATAGATAGATAGATAGATGGTTATGGTTCATGAGTTGAGGACTTGGACTGCCCTGGGTACAAAGGTAGCCCTTCTCCTCTGTGTCCTGCAGCAGGGCAGCGAAGCCATCGACCAGAAGGACCAGACAGAGTTCTGAGAGGCAGTCCTATGATTTTTGAGCAGACAGTGACAGTCCTCTGCAGGTGGTTTCTGTTCTGCAGGCTGGTGGAGTAGAACCAGCAGGTGATGGAGAAGGTGATGGTGCTCTCTATGAAGGAGTAATAGAATGTCTAGAGAATGTTCTTATTTACTCCAAAAGAGTTGAGCTTCCTTAGGAGATACTGCTTCTGGTGACATTTCCTAATAATCTCCTCTGTGTTAGAGGAGAATTTCAGCTGGCTGTCAGAGATGGTACCCAGAGATTAGTACTCCTCCACAAGCTCAACAGACATCCCATGGATGGTAGTGGTGACAGCTGTAGCCAGCGCCATCTGCTTGTTGGAAAAGGTCACCACCATCTCCTTGTTTTTTTTTTAACATTCAGCTCCAGACAAGAGTCATCACACCAGTCCACAAACTCCTGGAGGACTGAGCTGTGGGACTGAGAAGGTCCCAACAGCAGAGACAGGAGGACTGTGTCATCTGCATATTTGACCAGATGGGAATTGGGCTGTGTGGATCTGCAGTCATCCGTGTAGAGGATGAAGAGTAGTGGAGAGAGGACACAGGCCTGAGGAGAACCAGTGGAGGTGTGTTGTAGATCAGAGAAGGTGTTATTGACCCGCACTCTCTGTGACCTGTGGGTTAAAAAGTCCAGTATCCACAGGATGAGCTGATCATCCAGGTGGAAGCGGGAGGAGAGTTTGTGAGCCAGGATGTGAGGCTGGAGGGTGTTAAATGCCGAGGAGAAGTCGGCAAACAGGAGTCTTGCTGAGGTGTTTGGGTGTTCCAGGTGATAGTGTAAAGTGCCCTGAATGAATATTTTGGCATCATCAACACCTCTGCTCAAGCGATATTCAAATTGGAGAGGGTCAATCTGTGAGTTAGTTACTCCGATGATGTGATGTTTCATGATTCTCTCCATTGTCTTCATCGCGAGGGAGGTGAGAGCCACAGGTCTGAAGTCATTGAGTACTTTGGTTGTAATCTTCTTGGGGATGGAGATGACTGTGGAGTGTTTCCACAACTGAGGAACTATACAGCTGTCCAGGGAGTTTTGGAAGAGGGTCTGAAACACACCTCCCAGCTGTTCCGCACAGTGCCTGAGCACACGTCCACTGATGTTGTCCGGGCCAGGCGAGCTGGTCTCTCTAGTTCTCCTCAGGGCTCTCGTCACATCCTCTATGTTGAAGGTGAGTGTGCAGTCACTGGGTAGAAGTGTGGTCCTGATCTCTTCCAGCTGTGCGGTGTTGTCCTTTTCAAATCTGGTATAAAAAGAGTTTAGGCCATTGGGAAGATGCAGGGCTGCTACCATCCACATGGATGGTGTTTTGGTGGGTGATAGCAATGTTCACAGCCGCCATGTTCTTCAGGCCTTGCCAAGCTGAGCGGCGGTTCCCCTGTGTGAATTTTTCCTCGACTTTGTTTTTTACTTCAGCTTGGCTGCTTTTATGGCCCGCTTAACTTCCCTGTTGACCTCTTTGTTTTCTAGTTCAGAACCAGTGAAAAAGATCCTTTTCTTCTTGCTGAGGATTTCTTTGAACTCCTTGGTAATCCATGGTTTATTGTTGGGAAAGATTGTGACAGTTTTGGAGGGGATAATGCTGTCCACACAGAAAGAGATATATGAAGAGATGATGTCGACTTGCTTATTGATATTGTTGGAGGGAGTTAAAAGGTTATTCCAGTCTGTGGACTCAAAGCGTCCTTGTAGAGCTAGAATGCTGTCTTTGGTCCACTGCCTGATGTTATGGGTCACTTTATTGGCTTTCCGTATAATGGGAATGTATGCTGGAACAAGTAGCACAGTGCTGTGGTCAGCAGATGAGCCTAGAGGGGGGAGAGCAACAGAACTGTATGCATCTAGAACTGACCCATAGCATTTGTCCAGCGTCTTCCCCAAGCGTGTGGTACATGTAATATACTGTTGAAAACCTTTTAGGGCTTTCCCGGGGGAGCAGTGGTTGAAATCACCTAGGATAAACTTTGGCGAGTTGGGGGAGATACGTTCCAGATTGTCCAGTGAGTTCATGATATGTTCAGTGGCAGTGGTAGCATTAGCTTTGGGATGGATGTAAACCAGAATGACAAAAAGCTGTGGAAACTCCCTGGGTAGATAGTAAGGACGAAGCGAGACAGCCAAGAGTTCAATGTCTGTGGTACACAGTTTCTCCCTCACAACAATGGTGGAGCACCAGCGTGTGTTTACGTACAGACAGACACCGCCGCCATGTTGTTTACCGGTGAGCTCTCTGTCACTGTCCAGTCTCAGAGGGGGGGCAAAGCCATCGATATGCAGCAGGCTGTTACAGTCGTTCTTATTTAACCATGTCTCCGTGAAAGCTAGAATCGAGGCAGTCCTGTACTCATGCAGGTGATTGATGTTAGCTTGTAGCTCGTCTAGCTTGTTACGGAGTGAGCGCACGTTGGCTAGGATAATGGAGGGGAGCGGCCGTTGTTTACACGTCTTCCGCTTTAATCTGGCTCTTACTCCACCTTTATTCTTGCCTCTTCTGGTTACCTTGTGCTTGTGGTGCAATGAGTATTTCCTCGGGGAACAAGTCTGTGGTGGGTGGTGGTGTGTTGAGTGTTGAGTCCAAGCTGCAGCAGGAAATCTCTGGAGTAGATGATTCGCTGACCATCAGGGAAATTCAACCCATTCGTGGGGACGAAGTCCCACAGGAGAAGATAGAGCAACAGAAGTAGTGCCCAGAGAAGTCGTTGTGTGTCCATGGTGAGGAGAATGTTCCGAGAAAACAAAGAAGTAGAATCCGTGGTTGTAGCGTTAGCGGAAGGTGGCTACAAGCTAGCGCTAGAGGGTCTACTGTGGCGGCGAGAGTGTGTTCTCTTCGTGTGTTCGCAGAGTTTAAAAAGGAGTTTTCCAAGTTAAAAAGGTTGGAAAACACATACGATGCTATGTACTGACTACTCCGACTAGACAAAGACGCGAATAACAGGACAACACTATAAAACACTATAAATCAAACACATAAACCCGTCAGCCACATGAGCAGTGACCCGGAACCAGAATTCCGGGAAAGCCATGATTAATGATGCTGCTCTTTCAGACAACATGAGTTTATTCTGAATCACTGGACGATGTTTACTTGGAGGAAGTGAGAGAATTGCTTTTCTTCAGTAAACTGACTATGTATTTCTATGAGGCGCTAGTGTTCCATCACAAACAAATAACTACAGTCCATGCACTCAGACACTAGTTTATCTATGGGTAGAAGTCACTGTGTTTATGTGGAACCACTATCTCTCAATGCTGGAAGTGTACCTGGTTAATATGTGATGACTGAGTTAAAGAAAGAGTTGGATGAAGGTTGTTTCCATCCTCAGTAGTGAAGGGCATACTGTCATCGAAACCAGACAGCAGATATCTGGAGTTTTTTCCTTAATCATTACTTTCGTGCCTCAAATTTAAGAGTTCATATTTCCAATTATGAGCATATTGTCTTATCATTTCATAATTGTCTTAATTATGAGACCAGTAGCTTATAGTTTTATAACTGAATTGCTTTTTTATTGAATATAATAAGCAGATAAGCAGAAAGACCAGGAGAGGAAGCAGTGAAATCAGAAAGACAGAAAAAAAGGGAACAGAAAAGAAGTAGTATTTAGTGCTGCTCTTAGTGTGTGTGTGTGTGTGTGTGTGCGCGTGCGTGCGTGTGTGCATGTGTGTTGCATCAATCGTAGGACAAAGTCTTGACAAAAAGTGTGTCTGGACCACTTGACAGAGAGAGACAGAGACTCAGTGTTGACTAATGAAGTGAAATTCCTCTTCCAGCTGGCTTTAACCACACACACCATTACTGTGAACACTGATAAAAAGACAGCGACTACAGGTGTGGTGGAGGGACACACAGCACTCAGACAGTATGGGATAACATGTTAGAAAGGAAAAGCAGAGAACTCAGGAGGCAGCAGGAAGAGCCAGTCACGAAGAAGAAAAAAGCCAATTATTCATGAACAACAAGACCACACAGAGACACATTCTATGCTCTGGAGGTAAAACATCCACCCACGACATTGTGTGTACTGTGCTGACCAACAACATTTTTAAAAAATACTTCTCTTTTTATATGCAGTACAGCAGGTGTTTGGTTCAGATCTGTAATCTGTGTGAATTGGACCTCAGAGTAAAAGCCATGAATTGATCACAGCAGTATACATGAAAGATTCTTCCACCATGCATCAACAACAGTGAGGTCCCCCTGTGTTGAATTGTTCTTACTATGAGGACTTTGCTTTTTTTAATGTAGTCATGGGGTGATACCTGTTTGCTTTGTTCCACCCAGCGGCTCCTGGCCCACTTTCTCTGCCTGGCTCTGTACACCGCACATCAGACTGTCTGCCCATGGCCATTCATCATCCCAGGGTTGTGACAAAGCTCTCAGGAGGACATGGTGGGTAAGCATCAGTGCTAATGTTGTATTCAAAAGGTGGTTCAACTTTGTTGTGCATCAACAGATGTGAGATGCCAATCAATAGTCCATTTATCAGACCAACAGTAGCCATTCCTCATTATGTTAGCAGCAGCAGAGGGATAACGGTGGCTAGAACTCCACCTCCACATCTTTCTTTCTGCTGTGGACCAGCTGATTAGCACTGGATCTCCTCTGTGTTTTGTTACCATTCAAGACAGACAATTATGGGTATTATTCTAATGTAGTCTCACTCTTAATTTCTACACTGTTGCTTTAAAATTTAGCAGAATACAGTGTGTGGAACAGATTAAATGATTAATTTAATTTCTACATTGTTGCCTTAAAGTTTAGCAGAATACAGCTTGTGGAACAGATTAATTTAAATGACAACAAGGAGCCTTTAGTCACACAGTTCTGCTCTTAGACACACCAATACTCTAAGATACATGCTAACATCAGCATGCTAACACTGATACTCTTAGATAAATGCTAATACCAGCAGTGATACTTAGAGATAAATGCTAATACCAGCATGCTAACAGTGATACTCTGAGATAAATGCTTACATCAGCATGCTAACAGTGATACTCTGAGATAAATGCTAACATCAGCGTGCTAACAGTGATACTCTGAGATAACTGTGAACATCAGCATGCTCACACTGATACTCTGAGATAAATGCTAATGCCAGCATGCTAACAGTAATACTCTGAGATAAATGCTAATACCAGCATGCTAACATGCTCACAATCACAATGCTAACACACTGACGTTATGCAGGCAAAATGCTTAATATCCAAGTTTGGTATCTTAGCATGAAAAATTTAGTGGCAATCTATGCCACAGGTCTTCAAACAGGACCATCAAAATAGGATGCATCTGCTGGGGATAATGAATGTCTGTAGAAAATTACACTTTATATCATAGAGTTGTTGCAATAATTCAGTCCCTAAAGAAGTGGGCTTTCCCAGCATGACTATCAGCCCAAAACTGTCTTACATTTTCAGATGTCATGCATCCTGTGGGTGTGGAAAACAGGAAATAAAAAATCCTGCAGCTGTGTGGATGTAGAACTTAAACAACTGTTTTCTCAGGTATATTTTTTATACTTACATGAAACCATTAAAGTGGCTAAATAATTAGTTTCTTCTGCTTTTATACCTAAACTTCATTTCCCAGAAGGTTTTTGTTTATTTTGGACCAGGAATCCTGATAAATGTCTACCAGGGCTGGACTGGTAATGCTGGAGATGATTTAGAGCTTCTGTCACTGAGCGACCATTATCTCCATCCCACAGACTGCTGAGGTTGTCACGGTGACAGAAGTGCCCTTCCATTATGGGACAGGAAAGAAGAACAAGCACCCCAGATCAGCTTCATCTGGACCCGCTTTGTCTTTTGTTTTCTTGAAATTCATGACTCATTTTTGTGACATTATTAAGTCATATCCTTTACAGAGCACTGTATTAAGACAAATATATGTTTTTGTAAATTGCACAATTTTCTAGCTGTTTATAGGTGTCAGAAATCTGCATCCATGATGTGGCAATGAGGCATCGACATACATATTCTTCATCCCTGTGTCTGTGTTCATTCTAACAGAAAGGCAACAACAGCATCATGAAATCAGAAAAATACTACTTGCCCTCGGTCATTTTAATGAAACATACTGTACCAAATGTACACCTTTAGAAAAAGAAAAGCTAAACGTAAAGCAAAAAGCTGGACAAGAGTTTTCCTTTTTATCTGGTCGTCTCTGTGAAAAATAATTATCCCCTCAATGCAGGGCCAATATGACTAACCCTGGAACCAAACGTAAGAAGAGGAGGACAGCTGAGTAGGTGGACCAACAGGGACGGCAATGAGGAGACCACAGGAAGAAGAGGCAGAAGACGAGAGGGAAGGTGAGGAGTAGATTAGATGGATGAGAGAAAGAAGGGGGCGCAGAGAATTAAAAATGGATGGGGAAAGTCAGCCTTGTGTAATGCTGAGACAGAGTGCAGTTGGGTAAGGGGGCTGGCTGGAGGCAATTAGTAGAAACCATAGCCAGCACCCTCATTAGCCTGGAGATGGTGGAAGTAGAAGCAGAGAAACAAGGTGGTGATACTCTGACTAGCGTCTGTCCTGCTTACAGTATCATATGGTTTCTGAATGTCAGAGGTCAGCTTGTATTTTCTCCTCCTTTCCTTCTCTCATTACCACAGACTTGTGTTAATAAACCTTACTGGATCAGCTAATTACTTCTGCCCTTACTCATCTTTCTGTTGCTTTAGAGTGCTGCTACTTGACCCCAGCGTCGTGTTGTCCCAGCACCAAAATTATGCTTTCAACATGCCTAAATGTCAGATACTGACACAAATATGATACCACAGCAACCATCTAAAACATCAGGTAAACCCTCATCCTGCCAATGCACAGCAGTGGAGGACATGAAAAAAGGCCAAAAACTAGGTAAGGAAGTGAATGCACCATAGCCATCTGCATGTATAGAACCAGAGCTCTGTACATGTTCATCTCTCCACCTTCATATGTCACACTGCTGCTACTAAAAGATTGATTTGTTGCAGAAAAATATGGTGGCAGTACTTTAGTGCACATTTAATTCACCCACTTTTACTCCTTCTGCAATAATTTAGTTACTCTGCATACTTGTGAGTGCCTGATTTCTCGCACATTGGAAGTTATGGTAAAGTTAACCAGTGTGTGTTTGGATATAGAGATGTTTCCACCTTCTCTAATCTGCCACTCTTTGAGCCTTTTGAACAGCTCATCAGTCTATCTTTGAGGATCTTTGGCCAGTTGGAGGTGTTAGCTCCCTCCATCTGTGGAGGTAAAACATCTTTTGCACTTTGCCTTTGTGGTGTCCTGGGGATATCTCTAACTACTGGAAAATAATGGCATATTTTGTGTGAATCCATGAACAATCTGCAGCAGTATTAGTATTTGCATTAATGCCTCTTGTTTGCCTCCATGAAAGCAGAAGTCTGCACATTAGAAAAATAAATGCTGGCATGCCTACCATACCTGCAGCAAGAGAAAATACACTCTGTCCTGTGGTCACATATCGGAGCAGCCTATAGGAACTACAGCTTCCTGTGAACCAGTCATTCTAAAGTATCAGGACCAACAAAATGGGGTATTGCATTGCTTTTAATAGAAATTCCAGTAATTGTATACTCTGCAACACATAGTTCAACACATTCTCTTGAACAGTAGAATATATCTTTGATTCCATCACTCTCTTCTTGACATCTCCAGGAACCACAAAGGGAAAAAGGCTTCAGACAACTTTTAGCTCTTTCTAAATCTACTGTTTCTAATGTTTTAGAAGACACTTCCCGGACAGGACTTGTGTTGCGTGACTAATTGGTCCAACGGGAATCAAAAGGAACCACAGCACTGACTAGAAAAGACAAGATTTATGAAGAAATTAGCTATTCAGCTTTATATGCTATGTTGTATGTGAATTATTATCAGTTAAAATATTGACATAATTCCTTTGTCACTGTAACTAACATCCATCCATCCATCCATTATCTATACACCGCTTAATCCTCACTAGGGTCGCGGGGGGGGCTGGAGCCTATCCCAGCTGACTCGGGCGAAGGCAGGGGACACCCTGGACAGATCACCAGTCTGTCACAGGGCTACATACAGAGACAAACAATCACTCTCACATTCACACCTACGGGCAATTTAGAATAATCAATTAACCTCAGCATATTTTTGGACTGTGGGAGGAAGCCGGAGTACCCGGAGAGAACCCACGCATGCACAGGGAGAACATGCAAACTCCATGCAGAAAGATCCCGGGAAAGCCGGGACGCGAACCAGGGATCTTCTCCCTGCAAGGCGAAAGTGCTAACCACTACTCCACTGTGCAGCCCTGTAACTAACAATGGTCCCAGTAAACAAACAGATGTGTTCATGGCTTTTAGTCCCATCTGATGTACAACTCATTCATTGTCAAAATCTCTCCAGAAAATAACATAGATTTTCTCTTTCAACTGATTGCTTGTTAGCCTTAGCTAAACCTTCAAACTTAACATTGTTTCTCATGTCAAACAACACCGGCCGGAAAAAAAAAAACAAACCTCAAAGTGGGGGCGACTTAGTGTGAAGCAAGGACTGTAAAGCAATTAAGGAGATGGTGTCATTTGAGCCAAGCTGACGTAGTTAATACAGTATGGACACAAAAAGCAGGCGTGGCCTAGCGTACACTCACAGAATAATGCATGAGGCAGAGGCATTGATGTGTAACCTATAGCCAGGTCAGACAGTACAGATCCTGACACATGGCAGCAGTAGGGCAGCACAAAAACAGAAATGAAGCGATCAAATGTAGACATCTTCTAAAGTTGTCAAACAAGGTAAGGCAGGTCTTCTCCCTACTTTCCTGTCTGCCTCTCTACACTAACCTGTCTAATAAAGCCAAACAAAGGCCAAAAAATATATCTTAAAAAAAAAAAAAAAAAAACTAAAAACAAAGAATAAAAGTTCCCCCAGAATGGGAAGTACTCCTGTGCCATTATTGGGGTCAGTGACCCAAGTGAAGACATTTAAGTACCTAATGATTTAGTTCAAGGATGGTGGGAAAATAAAGCAGTGCCATGAGTAACACTTATGACAGTCTGGTACTTGACTTAGTAAAGAGGGAGCTGTGCCAGGAGGCAAAGCTTTCGATTTATGTTTCAGCCCTCACCTGTGGTCATAAGCTTTGGGTTAAGACCAAAAGAATGAGATCGGGGATACAAGTGGGCAAGCTGAGATGAACTGAGGTGGTTCAAGCATCTGATTAGGTGCCTCCTGGGCACCATTCTTTGGAAGTTTTCCAGGTACATCAAACTGGGGGATGCCCAGAACTCTGGAGGGATTCATTAGACCTGGGATCGGTTTGGGATCCCTCAGAAAGACCTGGAAAAGATGGACACCTGGCATTGTAATACTTAGAGACCTGAACCCCAGATAAGAGAAATAAAGTGGAAGAATGGATAGATGGATGAATGGATGGATAGAATCTCACATCCCAGCATGTCCCAGCCTGCACTGTTTACATGCAGATTCTCTTGTCATGGATGTCAGAACTTTCAAAAGGAAAGCAAGCACAGGAATGGTCCAGACCAGTCTGTTGAAACAGGAATCAGTTTCAACTGCAAAAGCAAAAACATAACAGAACTCTGACAAAAACAAGAAGACAGTGTCAATCCATTTTAAAGTCTTGGCAGTTAGGTTCAAGGTAATCGTTCTTGTCTTGCAGTCAGCTGTACACCATAGTGCAAACCTGGGCATCCTACGGCCCGTGGGCCACATCCGGCCCGCCGGATGACCCTAACTGGCCCGTATGAAGTCACTGGAAAATATTAAAAGTCAATGCAAATACATATCATCACAACACATGCAAACAATACGCCTGCACTGCTTTTATTTTGAAAGATCTGCTAAGTTAACGTTTTTTCGCACGTGCTTTCCATACTTTGCTGGTTGGTTTGTTGGTCAGCTTCAGCAAAAAACGGCAAAAAAGAAAGATTGATTCAGAATGCAGAGTTTTTAATAAGGCGTGGACTTCCAAGTATTTCTTCACTGAAGTCAGAGGTAAAGCTGTGGGCTAGTTTCTGGCGAACAGGTCGCGGTGCTCAAGGATTATAATCGACATTACGAGACCAAACATGGTGGAGAAGTACAAACATTTGACTGATGCAGAGCGGGGAGGATGTCTGAAGGTTTGCGAGCTAAACTGCTAAAGCAGCAAGGATTTTTTACCAAAGCTCACACATAAAGGGTGCAGCAGTCAAGACGAGTTTTGTAATATCCTACAAAATTGCCAAAAACAGTAAGCCATTCTCTGATGGAGAGTTTATAAAAGAAAGGCTGGTGGACTCTGCAGTGTTTATATGTCCGGAGAAGAAAGAAGCGTTGGTTAATGTGCCCCTTAGGAGGCGAACCGAGTCGGGTGGAGAGCAGCGCCGAGAATCTGGAGCTTCAGCTGCACAAAAAAGTGGACAATTTTGACGTTTTCTCCTTGGCTCTGGACGAGAGCTGTGATGTCCGTGACACAGCCCAGTTACTCATCTTTGTACGTGGACTAACAAAAAAACTTTGAGATGATGGAGGAGCTGGCAGCTGTACAGCCAATGAAGGGACCACGACGGTGAGTGATTTGTTCATTGAGGTAAATACATGCATGAACAAGCTGGGACTAAAATGGGGAGAATTTGGTTGGTGTTACAACCGATGGCTGTCCAAATTTGACAGAGAAAAATGTTGGACTTTTGAAACGGATGCAAGATAAAGTGACTGAAATAAACCCAGAACAGAAACTGATATTTTTGCATTGTATTATACATCAGGAGGTGCTGTGTAAGTCAGTGCTAAAAATCAACCACGTGACTGATGTTGTGACTAATGTAGTTAACTTAATCAGGGCAAGAGCATTGAATTACAGACAGTTTGTTTTCTTTGTGGAGGAGATGATAGTGAACATGGTGACCTTGGTTACCAGACAGCTGTGAGATGGCTCAGCCTGGGCAAGATGCTTAAACGAGTTTGGGATCTGAGAGCAGAGATTCAAGAGTTGGGCATTGTACATCATTGTATTGTGTAATTTACTGTTTTTATTGAGATATATATTGAGCAGAGCTTTTAAGTGTACTGGTCCGGCCCTTAACAACCGTCAAAGTTTCTCATGTGGCCCCATATGAAAATTAATTGCCCACCCCTGCCATAGTGGTACACAACAAACTAACTCACACATATCCATCTGCTGCTGCTTCTGGCCATTCGTCCTGCTGCCACCACCAGTTGGTGTGGGATAGACCTTCCTTCCAAACTGACAAACACTTCAAAACAACTGTTGTGTTCACTAGTCTGGTATGGTTTTAAAAAATGGTTGTGTCCTTCAACACATAAGAGTGGTCAGAAATTGACTTTCCATTCAGTCTTCTTTGTTTCCATTTGTTTGCAGCAGCACACTAATGCTTCCCAAGAACACACAGTCTCGTTAGCATCCTGTACTTGGTATCAAAACACACTGAAATGTGAAACCCATTTAGAAATCCATCTTTCCTGTCATAAATGAGGAAAAACAGGCATTATGTAGAAATGCCAGTCAGAATATGGCACAGAGATTTAACAGATCTCATTACACACACAGAGTGAGGAGTGGTTTCACTCTCTGACCCTTTCATGCTCCATGAAGTACACACAAGAGTATACAAACACACACACGCACACACACACACACACACACACACACACACACACACACACACACACACACACACACACACACACACACCAGTATCCAGCTGATCAAACAGACATTCACATACACACACACACAGTGAATCCAACTCATTAGTGAAGAGGAATAAAATAAAATAATTTCCCTGCAGTTATCCAAGGTTCATGACCAGGTGACCAGAGTCAGGTGATGGCATTACCTCCATACGTGACGTCATCTGGATGTATGCCTGTGTGTACGTATCGATGTGTACAGCAGAGGCATGTAGAAGTCTGTAGTTAGACTGTGTGCAGTATGCACAACCATTTAGACCAGTAAATGAAACATCAAGGAGCAGGGGACTTTTCTCCTGACAGTGACATTAACAGAGCAAAAAGTACTTTGTGTTTCAGTTCACCATCCGTTTCACAATGAATATAACTTTATTCCTTGCTTTTACTTTTGCTATTATTGTCACAAATGAACACCGTAAACATCTCTGGAAGGTGCTCAACATAACTTGTTTAAATGTGGGTAGTCACTAACTGAGAGGAGATATCAGGAAATATGCGCAAATCCAGTAATTCTTCCAACCTTTGGTGTGTCACAGATGAATTATAAGAATCTCACAGTATTTGAAAGTGTTTTCTTTTATTATTCCCCCTGAAATCTTAGCTCATATCCCTCCAGATCCTTCTCTCTCGTGTCTGCTACTCTCCCACTCTCCCCGAGGTCTTAATAAAGAATAAATATTAAGCAGAATTCACTGTTTGCTGAGGGTAAAGGCAGTGCGGGAGAGCCTCCCTGGCTCATGTGTAATATGAGCCATAAGTTGCAGGGTTCATGACTTAGCTACACCTAGCTGTCTGTTGTGAATAATGCATGTGGTAGGGCCCCAGGTAAGCCATGCTTCTCATGTGTGGTCACTGTGCTGGGGCCAGCAGCTTAGCAGCAGGCAAAGCTTGGGTTTCACCTGGCATCAAGGGTTATCTGTTCATCTGGAGTGAGCCAGGGAGCTGACCAGCACTTGGGTTTCACTCGGCACCAGGGGTTATCTCACCGACATGGAGTCAAAATTCAGTCATGACAGTGTGGTGTGTCCCATAAGTGTTTCTGAATGCAGGCAGAATCCCCTCAGGAAATCAATCGTGATGCACAAGGTGAATAAATTCAAAGCAAGCAGGAAGGCAGTAACACAGATGCCCAGCCCAACAGATCTTTTTTGGGCCTCTCTGTCACACTGTAAACACTGTCTGCAGTGATGCTCCTCGGGCCTCTGGAGAAACTCAGAAACTGGGCTTCACATTTCTGTTGATGAGGACTGAGTGTTATTCACCAGTAACAATAATAGCTATGGTGCTGGTATGAAAATCGGAATAATTACGGTGATAACAATACAACCATTCAGATTGATAGCCACATCTACATTTTCTTTATTTACAGTGATTGTAATTTACTGTATGAATCATTTCATTGCATGTCTAGTAATTTGACTTGGACGTGTTTCGTCTTCCTCATTAGACCGACATACGTGTTGCATGTACAGTTCAGTGGCTGCGTCACTGACAACTAATATATCACTTCACATTAGATGCCTCTCAAACACTCCACCTCCATTTGTCTTTTAACTACAATAACAAACTGATGAATTATAATTTGATCAGAAGCCGATGGTGATTACAGTGATGTGTTTGTGGTAGAGTGCATATCAAATGTCAGTTTTTGGCAATGCTGAATAATCCTAACAGATATGTTAATTATTAGGGTGTTTCATAAACTCAAACGACTTCTGTACAACAGAAGCTGGGCTCTGCTGTTGTTTTTCTCTGCCTCCTCATTTCCATTACCCTTGACACTGTCCATCAACCTCTCCTTCCATTCCCTCCCTCCTCTCTCTGAATAGCGCTACATTAAGTCCTAATAGCACCTGGGAAAGACATACTACCCAATAACTGGGTCTGTGCAATTGCCATTTATCCTTCCCTTGCCTTTTAAGTGCTCAAATAAATATCACTGCAACAACATTAGACGTGACTGGCAATGTGTTCAATGCCTAAGCAAGGGTAGAAGTAGCAGTCTGCACTTCCTCATCATCTACAGTTGTTTCTGTAATGGTTTTGGACATTCGGAGTATTTTACCATCCTAATATTTGACATTGTTTTGCTGCAACTGTACTGAATGAGTGATACACTGATAATCAATGATGGTGTGGATGTGAACATTGAAAATCAAACGGAGTTACTGATGCAGACACACACACACAGAAAGGCAGATAACCAGTCACATACTACAAACATACATAGACTGAAGTGCTTGATTTCACTCTATGTCTGACACACACACACACACACACACACACACACACACACACACACACACACACACACACACACACACACACACACACACACACACAGGTACAGACACACAAATACACAGGTACAGACACACAAATACACAGGTACAGACACACACATATACACAGGTACAGACACACACATATACACAGGTACAGACGCGCACACAAACATTCAGAAACACAGAGAAAATTGAGGTTGCTGAAGCATAATAATACAGTACGTGTTCAACATCATTAGTTGTGCCGGGTTATTAAACATCCTCCTAACAGACTTTCACAATAATATGTCAACACCATCCATCAGCTGTACAAACATAAAACTGTGGCTCTCAGTGGGGTTCAACAACAGCAGCCAGTCAACAATCTGTTGTTAGATAGTGGTTTCTAGTGTTTTATTCAAAAGACCTGATGAGAAAATCAAATTTGCTATTATAGGTGCCAACGGTACTGCAGGTTTACTAGAAATACTGAATAACAACAACATTTGGCAACATGTCCACATGACTTGTTCAGCCAAACCAGGGAATCAAGATATTTCCCATTATGCAAACAGTGCCGCAGAGCATTTTAAATGACAGATGTAAACACCTCCAACGTGGCCTTTCAAAGTACCTCAAACACACCAGAACTGCATACTAACATATCAAATTCAGTTCAATTCATCCTGCATCAATGACGACTAGCCGACCGTACAGGAAGATTCTACTACCTACTCAATCTGCCACAAGAGCAAGGAGTCCTTCTATCAACGGTTTTACCCTACAGAGCCCCAATGGAGAGACAATGGAGTTAGTCTGGGTCTACATAAAGACACAAAAGCCATTAAAGCAGCCTAAAACCAGTGTGACCAGCAGCAGTGGGAGCTCTGTCTGTGTCTACACAGGAGGCATTAAGGTCGCCAATGTTTAGAAGCATACACAATGACTGAAACACATAAAAGGGAGGGAAAAAAAGACTTGAAGCTTGAAAGTATGCGTCGGGTCATGGCTGCGATCATAGAGAACCAGGACACACAAGCTGTTTCACCAATGTAGACAGCTGTACACATTAATATAAAAGCCCATTGGGATGTCAGACAAACGAGACACAGAGAAATCAAAAATGCACCTGAAATCCACCTTTTTAGACATGATGCTAATCCTCACAAGAGCAGCAAGTTCTCTAAGTTCTTGGCTTATAGGAACCCAGTCTAAGTGTCATTAGTCTACAGCCATTACACTGAGCAGTCAACATTTGCTTCATAGTGATAAGTTAAAGCAAATAACTTGCCTGATGTCACTTTAAATTAACAGATGTGCTGAAAGCTTTGCTAATCTCTGCTTCCAACTTTTCTTTCAAATCAAAACTACTACAAGTCACAAATATCAGATATCAAGCCATAACAGAAAAAAGAGGTCTACCATTCCCAGATAAATGTAAAACTACTGCTACAGAGGCATTATTGTGGATATCTTCTTTAAACTTCAGAGTCAGCAGTGCTGTGGTCAACGGTCAGCATCAACTTTAAACTCACCAAACCTTGCTCTTCAAAGGCCCCTTTGAACTGTCACATATTTTTTGATCTGATCTTTTTATTCTTATTCTGTAAGATGAAAAATGAATCACCACAGCACCTTCAGTATTTCACAAAACCTGCAAAAACATCAACAATAGTTGGGTCTAGAGAACTGAACACCCTGCCTCATGATAAAACTTAAAAAGCTGATGGAAAGTATCTCTCTGGGCAAATGTTCCTCACCATCTCTAGCTGAAAGTTTAAAATCTGCTGTACCTCTGAAAACTCCCAGCAGTTTTCACTGAAGACATTCAGAGAACCAGGATTTGATGTACTTTTGGAAGAGAAGGTTATGGTGTAAATATAATACATGATTATAGCTTCTTAACAGCAAGAAATCTGTGCATACCAGAGTCTAAACTTGGCTTTCCATATGCTGTTGTTGCTTTAGTCTCTACCTCCAATCACTCTTCACATAGGAGCAAATAGCAAAGAATCAAATTCGTTCTTTTTTAAACAGTTCTAAAAGCAATGGTTTCCATCAGTTCTTTAACAACTCCAATTACAACGTCAAACAGCAGTCATGTACCTGTTGGAATGGGGTCCATAAGTAATGAAGTGACACCTCTACAATGGCTTTCAGGACTTCCTGGGGTGAAAGTGTGAATACTGCAGATACCTATTTAAACACCTACTGGTTAAAAAAAAAAAAACTTTTGGAAAGTCTTTGCTGTTGTAAAATCACTTTTAGCTGCCACATAAAAAAGAATCCTGTCAGGCAAACAGCATGAATTGGGAGTGGGCAGACTGACGCCATGATAATGTGGAATGATTTCAAAACGCTGTGGAGATCTCTCTGCCTCTCTCAAACTGTCAATCCTCTCAATCTGCAACAGGAATCGTAACTCACAGCTTTATAAACTGTTTCTGAAGGCAGACAGCTGGGTCAGATTTCTATGTCCCTCCTCACTAATTCTCCAGTAAACCTGACAAAATAACTGGAAGAAGAGAAGAAATAGAGGAAGGTAGAAAGGGTTCTTGGTAAAGACAGCAGCAAGTAAAGGCAGCAGAGTGGAAATGCAAGAGGAAAGAACAGAAAAGCAGCAAGCAAATAAAAGAAAAACTGAGAGGTGAGGAAATAACAATGAACATTTTTCAGTGGAACATTTTGCCATAAACCATGTCTAGATCAGATTGGATCCATTTCATTAAAATGTAAAGCTGCAAAGCTGTGTGTTCCCATAGGTCTGTTTTCTGAACAATATAAGTCCAAAGTACAAAAATATGAGTGGCAGGGCAAATAAAAACTAGAGGCTGACTGATATGTTGTTTTCAGGAAAATACCCATGCCTATTATTACTAATCTAGGATGCCAGTAAGTGAGATCTGTAAATGGGAACCAGAGAGAGACAGAATGAGTGATGATGGAGGGCTGATGAGGCACCGCTTTGACCAAACAGAGGGAATGACAGACAGCACCAGGCTACTGTTTCAGACCATTTCCTTGGGCTGTGCCACTGGGGAATGATGCTCTGTGCTAATTCTAGCTAAAATGAAACTAATGCACTATAAAATTTGCCAGGCCCACCACATTAATGGGCGTGGACCGCATGCAGCCACAAACTACATTAGTGGTCTCTACAAGTGGAACGACACAGAGACACAGATTGTTTATAATGGTTTTATTAAATAACAATCTATGAGTAATGGTGAGCAGCATATCAGAGTGGTGCAAATGAACGCTGGTTTGGTGAGAGCCTTCGATTTTCCATTCAGACTATCAGCCATGGGGACAGATGGGTTGGTTATGTACATGCACTGATGTAGTTTCTGACACTAAATAAGCAACAGATGCTCCTTCTTAATAGAAATGTACCTCTCACCCAGGAAAACAAAGACAATGACAGCTCAAGTTTATATATTTACAGTGAAATTAGTCCTTCCATAGTATGAATAGAGACAATATGTGTATGTCATAAGGAATTAGATTTTACAGAACAAGCTCAGATCTAGCTGTAACCATGTCATTCTATGGGAGACACAAACAATTCGCACCAGCTGTTTGAATAAATACTGGAATAAATCCTCAAGTTATTCTCCACAATGAAAGGCTGAACGTATAACATCCAAAATAACACCATCACTGCCTCTACCACGGCTGAAACAGTGAAAGGTTCTGCATGCAGTCCTTGCAGTGAAAGGTCACTCAGTCTGTCTGGACTAAAAATACTGTTTTCAGTTTATGTGAATCAGAACATGAGCAAAGATAGAGCTGCTTTGATCTTCAACAGTAGCAGAGGGAAGCAACAAAGGGAGGCAGCACAGCATCAAAGCAGTCTGAACATTCATCAGCCTTCCTCTGCTCTGAGACAGACAGAAAAACTGACTGAGATAGACAGAAAAACTGACTGAGATAGACAGAGGGAATCCTGATCCACTGTATTACAACAGCCAGATACATCCAGGGGGTCTCAGACGATGACGTAGGAGCACGGTCACAATTACAGGATGGACATTTGTTTATCACACACAGAGGAGGGACTATTACCTCAGTCAGGAGGATCAGCAGACATGGTCACTGTCAGCTAAACATTGCTGCTACAGTTGATGGTGAGGACTCATCCAGAACTCTCCACACTGATTCATAAACCCATGTATGAATAAACTGTATGTGAAAGAAACCATGCACTAAAAATGCACTCTAACATAATACACACCTGAAAGCACATGCAACACACACCGTAGAATCTACATTTCCCACTCCAAATGGCCTCCTCAGTTTAATAGAACATTACTCTCTTTACTATTCTCATTCTGCCCCGATGCCGTTTCCTCTCTGCAGTCAGCAGTGTGAGGATAGCCGGGCCAGTGTTTGCACCCTGAAGGAAAATGAAACACATCTAGCAGATATTGGGTTTGACTGGCAGCCACTGATGGCCCTGCACATGCAGGCAGATGAAGTAATAAAGCGCTACCTATTCACCCTATTACTGCCTCACATACTGCTCTCTGTGTCTATCAGTCCTGATAAGATGAGCGAGGTGTGAGCTGAGTCCTGGCACCACAGCAGGACCATAAGACATTTTGGTAAAGAAAAGCAAATCGTACAGCATGAGAAGAAGGTCAGTGTCTGAAATCATCACACAGAAGACAGAAAGCCAAAGGTGGGAAATGATATATCATCGTGATGGAGTTCAGTGGAGAGAACATTCTCATACAAAAGTCAAAATAATTGGTATGTGCAGTATGTTCACTCACAATATTGTGGACAAAGCTATAAATGAATAATATAAATTAGTCCCAAGGCCAGGGGAAGCCTTTCAGATAGTGTTTGCGTTGATTCCTGAGCACTAGTAGACAGAAACAGGTTCATCAACATCAAGATAAGAAACCTGGGATACTGCAGGTCTCTGACATCACAGTATGATCTTTGGATGCACAAAAACAAAACAGGATACTTCAAAAATATGTTCTAAATATAAGTTTATACTCAAAAAAATATGTGTCTACTCAAGTCCATGTAAACACAGTTACTGATGGTAGTTCTGTAGCAATAAGTTGACTATTTTAGTCAATAAAAAGAAGAAAAACAACTTCATCTTGACTGAAATTCAATCCTAAATAAAGTATTTTATGTGTAAAGGTTTCACATTAGCCATCGGTGCTGCATTAAGTGTTGCTCCATTCAGTATGAGCCCATTATAGAGGAGCTGTTTTAATCTCATATCAGGATGCATCGGCAGGGTTATCTGAGCATTTTCCAGACTTGTGTGGGTTGTATAACATGCTTCTGCTGTGATACAGACATGGAGCAGTAATCAAGAGGCTCTCAAGAAGCAGAATAACACAGTCACAGCATCCATTTATCACCTGTCTGTCATCTATGGTGTCTGTTAGTCTCAGACGGGATAAATGTGTGTAGGTGTGTGAATGATTTAATGTGTTACAGCTTTTATTGGTTTATGTCTTTTTATGTTCATGTAATGCATGAAATCATCTGTACTGTAAACAACTAGCAACACATCTGGATTATTAAAATGCTGTTTAAAACAGACTAAGATTTGAAAACTTCAAAAATGACAAAGAATGTAATTTCATGTGGGTAACTGAGGTGGTAAAGAAAGAGGGAGGCTGGTGAGAGGGCGACAAAATGAAATAGTATCACATAACAGTAAGGCCGGATATCACTAAAAGCCTCAAAATTAAATGAATTCAACAAGAATTTTACAGAATGGGAGGAGGAAAAAATCTGAAACTTTTTCCAAAACAAATTCTTACTGTTGTATGGAGATGGAGCTCATGTTGACCATCATCTGTCAATTTATTAGCTTTTCACACTCATAAAAATCAATTGTTGTCCGTATTAATTAATGTCACATGTAGAGAGAGAGAGAGAGAGAGAGAGAGAGAGAGAGAGAGAGAGAGAGAGAGAGAGAGAGAGAAGAATATCCCTGTTCATGTTATAGTCTAGTTTAACACATACATTTCCACTAAGGCATTTCTGCCATACCCCCCCCCGTCTCTTTCTGTTTCACACACAAACACACACGCACACACGCACACACGTGCACACACACACACACACACACACACACACACACACACACACACACACACACACACACACACACACACACACACACACACACACAGAAGTCAAAGTTAGACAGAAAAATTTCCATACTGTACACATGCATATTCAGATTAGCCTGGAGTAGCAAGAAACTGACTCTGAGAATAATGAAAGAAGAGCTGCTTTGAACCTCCGTACTGTCAGATGATGGCACATAGAGCAGCCCTGTGTAGCCTGGAAATGTCTACATGAAACTATACATACATGAGACAGGAAGACAGTACAAGAAAGAGGGCAAAGAGAGCAGGAGAGAAATGCAAGAGGGATAACAGTAAGGATAAATAGAGTGGAATAACAATGACTGAGCAACATGTTGGGATGACTGGATGTGTTATGTAAGAGTGTGTACATGTTTTATCAGCACCTGAAGGATTTCTAAAAGCATGAAAAACATTTAAGACATGAAGCACTCAGAAACCTCCTATGTTTATTTGGTGTTTCACCCTGGTCTGCCAGACAAACAGAAACAGGACAGAGCTGTGGCCTCTGGTAGCAGTGTGTGAGTGTGTTCATATTTTTTACACTTCAAGCCGTGGGTGTGTGTTAGTCTGGAGCCTCAATGTTGTCGGTGACTAACTGTCTATCAAGTAGTGATGATCAGCTCTCCCTTCTTTTCAAATCAATATGCCATCAAGATTATTACATGCAGACAAAGGGACACAATACTTGAACACACAATATATAAGAAACAACACACTGATAGAGGCAAAGACAAGCCATCAGTTCACACAAAAACCTGTCCGTTTATGTATGAGGCCTTAAAATAGGTTTAAAAACTGGTACCAGAACATGAGAGGAGAAAAAGAAAGAGACTAGAACTAAAGAAAAACCTAAGAAACTGGGGGAAAGGTGGCTCACACTGCTTCCTCTGCTACCAGGTCTGTGTGAACCTTTTTTGATCTCATTCAAAATCTGTGATAACAAACAGGAAGTGAGGAGTATTAAGTGTAACATTGAGATTAGAAAGGAATGGTTTTACACTCTGAGGTAACCCTATTTCAAGATAACCATTTGTAGAAAGCACATTCATATTGAGCTTCCACATGGAGAGACGAACACATAGATGTATATATAAAATATATAATATACCTGTGAGAGCAGTTTGAGCCTCAATTATTCAAATAAAATGGCTTTCCTGGATTCATACAGTAATCACAGCCTCTCATTGCAGGACAGGGTTTCTTAAAACTTTAAAGGTTTTTGTCTGTGTGTGTGTGTGTGTGTGTGTGTGTGTGTGTGTGTGTGTGTGTGTGTGTGTGTGTGTGTGTGTGTGTGTGTGTACTACTGATTTAAAAAAAGATGTATTATTTAATCCAAGTTGTGCTCGGTGGGAGAGTGTATTCCTGTCAAGGCTCCCTCCTCAGTCCCTGCCTCAGCTCCCTCCTGATCACCTCCTCCTCCTCACCTGTCCTCCACTCACTCTCTGCAGCAGCTTGCTGCAATAACCCATCATCACCGTCATTAGAACTCTGGGCAGCCGTGATGCAGCACACCTGTTCCTCATCTCCTTCCATAAAAGCCAGCTCCACATTCCACACCCTGCCAGATAGTTGCTTCAGCTCCAAGCTGTTAGTTTGGCCTCAGCACATTTTGTTCGGGTTCACCTGCAAACCGTGTACTAATTCTTGTCTCCTGTTCTGCAGTCTCTTCTGGTCACGCTGCCCGGGCTCCCAGTCACTCCTGGCCGCCAAGAAACTCAGAACCTGCGCTCACCTCTGGAGGAGGAGGTGTCTCATCCCTGCCTGCCTCAGCCTGTCCCCACTACCCCAGCCTCTGGATCTCCAGGACTGCCACAACCACTCTCCGTCGCTCGCCCACCCCAGCGGAGAACAAGCCTGGACCGCCAGTCTCCGGTGGCCTGTCCGCCCCCCTCCCAGCCCGTAGTAAGTTCCTTAGTTACATTATTTCCTGGCTTTAGTTTCACTTTGATTTTGTCTTTAGTTTCATTCACTCACTCCCCCTTAGTTCTTTTGGTATACATAATTTGTATCAAAATAAAATTCATTTTTTTGCCTGATCTAGCCATGAGTCTGTGTGTTCACTGCCTGGGTTCACCACTGCACCGTGACAATTCCCAGTTTGTATTATTTATGAGGCCATAAAACAGAGAGCTGCATGTGTGTGAAATGAGAAAGAGCAGATTATACGTGCATGTAACGTCCTTTTCCACATGTAATCATCATATCAGAATGAATGCACAGACGATGCTTTCTGGGGACCCAGTGAGAAAAGAAAAGATGATAGAGCTTCAGGACCAGAACATATAGAATGTTGAACACATTGGTGTTTCTTTAAACCAATGCAACAAGCCACAGGAAACAGACTGAAGCATGACTTTAGCAACCAATCACATCAGCTTAGCCACATTTATCACATCAAGGCTGTGGTTTGAGTCAGACAAGAGTGGAAACCTAATTCTGAAAACACAACGTCTAGGTACTACTGTGATCTGTGAGTGAGTTAGTAAAAAACCCAGTCCCTCCATGATGTTCACACATGTTGGGATAGGTCTGGGTGCAGGGGATAATCATTCACAGTGCACATGGTCCAAACTGACAACCAGAACATCGCTGAACTTAAAATCTGGGAATGCAAAGCGAGTAAGACTTTTATCTGCTGACTCCTACCATAACAAGATTATAAGGACCTTCAAATAAGCCACTTCCCAGGGAGGGCTGCATTAAACTGGATGCTTAAACTGAATTAAATTTTGTTCCTCAGCCTCAATTGAGTAGAGTGAAGGGACACTGCTGTGTACTTAGCATGAATATTAACCGTTATTTCACTCCAAGACACACACACACACACACACACACACACACACAGTCAAGGGCCGAAAGCTTGATGGAACCATTGCTCCATCCATATCAATGTGGGCATCTACAATAACACGTGCTCTAGGTCAGTCGTTTCCTACCTGTTTGGCTTGGAGCCCCCCCCCCCATAAGCTGCACCCCAGCCCCAGCGCCCCCCAGCGTGGCGCCTACCACCCCCACCAAAACCACCCCATAAGGACACTACAAAACATAAGTGGGAAGTTATTGAATTGTATTACTAATAGAGTCAAACCAAGAGTTGTACTATGATGAGGAGGACAGAGTTTATGGCTGCAGTAAATTTGGTGACACTACAATGCATAGGAGTGAAGTTATTGATTTTTTTTTTACTAAAAAAATCCTTAAAATTATGGGAAAAAAAATTAATATCAAACCAAGAGTTGTAGTATGATCATGAGGAGTCAATTGCTGGCTGCAGTAAATTTGTTGAATATTTGTGTCTCTTCGCTATTGGCAGCAGTTTTGCATTTTGCAGACCCTGTTACTCGTCGCACAGCCGGCTGCGCATAGACACCAATGTCATTCCTGCAGCTCGAAAGACAGCTACTTTTGATTAAACTGGGCTTGTAGCACATTGTCTACCTTACAACGATGGAAAAGAGGCATCGTTTATGTTAAGACAACGTATATTTAATGAGTTATTGATGCCGGAAGTCCGAATTTGTGAATATCTTTCCGACTTTACCGAACTGTGTTTTGTTTCCTGACGTCGCCGTAATTCGCTGGCTTCATGCTGTCATTTGCGAGCATTTCATCACAAATAACACAATTCTGTCTTGTCCTTTAATAAAACCAAATTTAAGGTAACTCTCGAGGTATAGCCGGAGTTTTTAGGTACTGATGAATCTTCACCCGTTTTGTGTTTTTGAGACATCGTTTCCATCAGTAATTTTCTAACTACACACAAATTAATGAATCAGGATGAACTAGCGAGCCAACCTGAAGAAAGCATGGAGAGAAGTTGAAAGGTCAAGGAAGTGTGGCCATCGAAAGGATTTTTGAAGAGAGACCAAATAAATGTGTTTTTAAAATGTTTTATAGGTAGACTTGTGATGACACAGTGAGTCTGTTACTCTGATTTTATCCAGAATGTAAAAATCTATTTTTTATAACATCAAAGCAGACAAAGCTTCGCGCCCCCCCTCAGATCTCTGGCGCCTCCCCTGGGGGGGCGTGGACCCCAGGTTGGGAACCACTGCTCCCGGTGATGTGAAGCTGTGTGTGTGTGCATGTCTGCATGTGTGTATGTGCGTGCGCGTGTGCGTGTCTGAGCATGCAGAGCAGCCTGGTACCGCACATTGGGTGACTAATGAGGCGGACAAACAATGCAACGCTATCCCACTTCCATGTGTCATGATTCATTATATGGGTGTCATTAAAAATGGAGGCTCACACATGGACACACTAACACAAACATAGTGTGAGCTCTGAGAGTAGAATGTGAGTGATGTGTAATGAGCCCACACACACAAATCCAAGGAGATATACACCATATTGCCAAAAGTATTCGCTCACCCAATGCAAATAATCAGAATCAGGTGTTCCAATCACTTCCATGGCCACAGGTGTATAAAATCAAGCACCTAGGCATCCAGACTGCTTTTACAAACATTTGTGAAAGAATGGGTCGCTCTCAGGAGCTCAGTAAATTCCAGCATGGAACTGTGATAGGATGCCACCTGTGCAACAAATCCAGTCGTGACATTTCCTCGCTCCCAAATATTCCACAGTCAACTGTCAGCTGTATTATAAGAAAGTGGAAGTGTGTTGGAACGACAGCAACTCAGCCACGAAGTGGTAGGCCACGAAAACTGACGAAGCGGGGTCAGCGGATGCTGAGGCGCATAGTGCGAAGAGGTCGCCAACTTTCTACAGAGTCAGTCGCTACAGACCTTCAAACTTCATGTGGCCTTCAGATTAGCTCAGGAACAGTCCATAGAGTGCTTCATGGAATGGGTTTCCATGGCCAAGCACCTGCATCCAAGTCATACATCACCAAGTGCAATGCAAAGCGTCGGATGCAGTGGTGTAAAGCACGCTGCCACTGGACTCTAGAGGACGCCTTCTCTGGAGTGACGAATCGCACTTCTCCATCTGGCAATCTGATGGACGAGTCTGGGTTTGGCGGTTGCCAGGAGAACGACACTTGTCGGACTGCATTCTGCCAAGTGTAAAGTTTGGTGGAGGGGGGATTATGGTGTGGGGTTGTTTTTCAGGAGCTGGGCTTGACCCCTTAGTTCCAGTGAAAGAAACTCTGAATGCTTCAGCATACCAAGACATTTTGGACAATTCCATGCTCCCAACTTTGTGGGAACAGTTTGGAGCTGGCCTCTTCCAACATGACTGTGCACCAGTGCACAAAGCAAGGTCCATAAAGACATGGATGACAGAGTCTGGTGTGGATGAACTTGACTGGCCTGCACAGAGTCCTGACCTCAACCCGATAGAACACCTTTGGGATGAATTAGAGCAGAGACTGAGAGCCAGGCCTTCTGATCCAACATCAGTGTGTGACCTCACAATGCGCTTCTGGAAGAATGGTCAAAAATTCCCATAAACACACTCCTAAACCTTGTGGACAGCCTTCCCAGAAGAGTTGAAGCTGTTATAGCTGCAAAGGGTGGACCGACGTCATATTGAACCCTATGGATTAGGAATGGGATGTCACTTACGTTCTTCATATGTGAGTCAAGGCAGGTGAGCAAATACTTTTGGCAATATAGCATATATATATATATATATACACACACACACACACACACACACACACACACACACACACACACACACACACACACACATATATATTAGTGGTGGGATGCTATTAAAAATGTAATCTAATTACAGACTTTGTAATTAATTAATCGCAATAAATTGCAGTTTTGTCAAATAGCAATATTTGACACAATAAGTCAATAAGTGAAGTTTTTCAATTCAAATAAAATTGTGGTTGACAGTTGAATCAATGAATAGACATATACATGTTTATAATTTAAAATTTATTTAAAAAAAGGAAAATGGGACATATAGAAAACAGTAATTTTGATGACGTAAAGCCTGAATTTAGTTGTTTTTTCCACTGTATGGCACATAAAATCAGCATAGGTAGTTCAAGGAGCTTCAGAAAGTTGAAAATCCAGAGATTCATTCTGTTTTCATCTTTTCTGGGTATGATAAATGGTGTAATTTTGATGGTTCTTTTTATAGGAATATCAATTTTTATTTATGTAATTTTTTTATAAACAAAAAGTTTATAAGTAAGTTATTAAAAGAGATATTTTTGGTGTTTAGGTTATTCCTCCTCCAAGGAGGCAGAGCCTCAACGGAGTGAAAACTTAAACCACAAAAATGTTTCATTTCTATTTATCTGCATTTTTCATCTGTCTGCTACATTCACAGATTACTGCAAATCTAAGTGCAATTATAGCGATTTTATTCAACATTTTAAGACTTTCTGTAAACTCAAGCACTGTCTAGAAAAGTGGTCTATTATGGGATGGCTACACCGTTAGCATGACTCGTAGCTAACGTTAGCTCTGGTGCTAACAGCAACATGTTTTACACTGAGGTGATACCGTCGGCTTGAAGTGACCCAGTGATCAGAAAACTCTTTGTTGTACAATTTGCACACAACCAGGCTTTTATCCAAGCTGCCATCGGGAAGATTTTTAAAAGAAAACTTTCTGCCCAACAAGCTCAATCTCGTCTTCCTTCACTGTTCACCAGTGCCTGACTTCACTCAGTGCTTCCTGTGCTTCTTCTTCATGGCTACAAACAGACTTTAGGTTCATTACCGCCACCTACTGGGCTGGAGTGTTCATCAGAGTTACCGGTGTGACAGAAATGAGGGCACTTAGGGCGAAATTAATCGCGTTATGTTTAACGCGGTATTTTCGCAGTAATTAATTAATCGAAATTAATGCGTTACAGTCCCAGCCCTAATATATATATATATATATATATATATATATATATATATATACACACATATATATATATATATATTTAACACATATATGCTGGTCCCAGTTAATCAGTAGTGAAGGTTTTATATGCCATGGTAATGAATACTTTGTGCAGGCACATGTCTAGAACTGCTGATGCTGTTAGTCCAGATCCAGCTTTATACCTATCCCCTTTATAATATTTTCTCTTTCTGTGCACCATCCTGTTGCTCTGTGCACCAAAGTACCAAGCAGTAGTTCACATCATTATCTGGTTTGAAACAAAACAAAAGCTCTCCATCTCTGTTTTGAAAATAGATATTCTAAAACCTAATGCAATTTGTTGTTGTGTGGGTGACAGCTGATAGCATTAGTTGTGTTTGTGTGTGCACGTGTTCTGTGCTTTTATCTAAAGGTGGACTCATCCACAGCAGTCAAAGAGTGGTAACCTCTCCTGAGAGACTGCAGGTCTCTAAGTGCTCTGCTTAGCTGCTGCTGCTAGGCAATCAACAGTCCCCCTGTTCAAAGGATCCTCTAAGCTAATGGCATTATCAAAGCACAAAGCTGTTAGGAAACTCACCATAGTCTTCAATGCTCAAAACACACTCAGGACTGAATCTTTTTCTACTGCCAGGGGCATTATCAGGGGCAGTCACACACTCTGAAACCACTGATAGACCTTATGTGATGCATGCAGCTAAGAGGTAGTAACATCCTCTGCATTCATGGCAGATAACTGCTAGTCAGTTGTGTTTTAATGCTGCAGCCAGATGGATTTATTTTACTCTGTAAAGGGACATTTGGGCCAGTCCATGTCAGGTCAGACCAGACGGAGTTCATGTTGCTGTGTGGTCTCAGATCCATTAAATCTTCAATCAACCATCAATGAAAAAAAAAAAAAACAAGTACTATGAAACATTTGGCTGAAATTTGACAATTTTCAATTTTTAACCTAGGAAAGTGTCTATTTTGAAAGGGAAAAGTCTTTGCTGGGTTCAGTATCTCCAGAGCCATGAAATTTAATAAATAAATAAATAAAGAACTTTATCTTTATCTTTAAAGTGTTTCCAGCAGATCAGATCCAAACGACTGAAAGGCTCCAGAAAAAGTCACATAAAAAAAGTATAAAACGAAAATGTTGCACCTTTCAGCCTGGATACATGGAAAGTCTTAAAACTGGTCAAAGTAAAATGTGTGACTAAAGTGTAAATTCCAAAACCATTTCTCATAGAATTTTATTACTGAGTGATTATGGTGCATCAATAATAATTTTAGTATTCAAAGCCAACAGCCAGTGGAGGAAATAATGTGTCATCTATACAGTCCAGCTGTGAGGGAAATGAAGAGCCAGCTTGTCTTTTATGAGATGCAAACACACACTAATTTAGAACCACCCAGAAGAGAAGGACAGCTGATTTCTACACAGTTAAAGAATGTGATGTTGACACAGCTGCCTTCTGACCTCGGAACAGAGATTATGAAGAGGTACAGAGTCAGGGACTTACTGATGATAAGAAACATGAAGGAGAAAAGTGAAAGTCATAGAAAGACTATGTGATCACATTTGGTAATGTACAGATTGGGCCTGTTTTTTATGTTTCATCTTTGTCCATTCCATTTCTGTTAAATGCTTACATGAGAAGCTCGGACATCTTCAGGTTGTCCTGGCAACCTGGAGATGGACTGAAGCCAGGAAGCTTCATGTCTTTCAAATGAAGTTGAATTGCTCTTCCTAAGTTGATCACTACAGTTATCTCCTCTCCAACCAGGGGAACAACAACGCTGCAGGCGTCCAGAGGTTCTACCATGGATGGCAGATAAACATGAGACAGAAGCTCAGGTGGTTTTTGTGCACCTGGCTCCTTGGATTTGTGTGCGTGGAATCAGCATAACACATCTTTAATCTGTCTCTTCTTCATTTTCACCTTTCTAGCACTCTAACTCTAGTAAAATAACCAGACATCCACATTGGTCTCATGTCTGATTATCAGAAACAAGTAAAACACCACAGCTGATTGTCTTGTCTTGTGAAAGTCGTTCCTCCATTTCCTTCTAAATGCATTAACTTCACCAAAGAAGGCCCATTTGTATGCAGTAATGTGCCAACAAATTCAAATTTTAAGATTTTTTTAAACTTTATTGTAGGTATTCCATCTGTCTCTGTGTATGCAGTTCTCTAAATATATTAAGTTCTGTTTTATCAAAGTGTTTTTCAGCAAAGCATCAGAGTCTTGCTAAATACTAAACACTGAATGTTAAAAAGGCAGAAGGAAAAATCACTTTGATTTTAGAGGGAAACATGGACTTTTAAGTATTAAGCAAGAAGATATTTCTGTCTTAAAAATAAATGAGTACATGAAGGTGGTCACCATCCTTGGTCTGAGATAACAGCTGCTATGGTTTCACACATTAGCGGTGTCTCATGAAACAAACCTGTCACTTTACTCAGCTCTGTTGTGCCTTGTACAACTATTTTCCTGTGGACTTAAAAAGCACAATTTGACAAGAAAAGAAAGCATATGTGTTCTGCCACCTGTCTTAACTCTGCTGCTACAGAAAGGAACTGTCAAACAGTCATCTCTGGAAACAGCATTCAGAGTTGCTCTAGCAACTAAACACTGACAGCAGTGACATCCTAGGATTGATCTAGCTCATGATGGCTGTCTTCTAGCTCCGTGGTACAGCCTGGACTAGAACCCACTCTGTCACTGTGTTCTCTTCTCTGATGGAGGGGTAAAAGAGAGGAAGGCAAAGGTCATGAGAAAGCTAAAAGACACTGAGTGAAACAGGAGTTAGGCAAAGCTGGAGATGGTGAGAGTCCAGAGGGACGAAGTGAGACACAATCAAACGTCTGTGAAGAGAAAGATCAGAAATAAGAGGTGAGAGAGAACCAGTAGGATCAAGAAGACACAGGGAAGAGTGAAGAGTGTAGAGAGATATAAACTCAGTTAAAACAGACTGCTATTCCCATCAAAAAACTATTTCCAACACAGTGAAGATATCTAGGTTCTAGTTACTCTTTTAACTACAACACGTGCCTGTGAACCAACATAACACTGCATAGTTGTGACTTTCACCAAAGGGATTCAAGGCCTTACAGTAACAGAAGTCCTCTCTGTACTGAAAGTCCTACATGCTCAGTGTGTGTGTGTGTGTGTGTGTGTGTGTGTGTGTGCGCGTGTGCGTGTGTGTGTGTGTGTGTGTGTGTGTGTGTGTGTGTGTGTATGTGTGTGTGTGTATGTGTGTGCAGTTTACCTGGACAGCATGATTGATTAAGCTGGTGAGCAATTGGAGTCGGACAATTGAGCGTGAGAGCGAGAAGGGAGATCAATCATGGTGAAGGCTCATGCCTTAGCCTGGCACTAGATAAATGGGCTCAGACGTGTGCACAGACTGTGTGTTCATGAGCATGTGTGTGTGTTCTGTGTATGCATGTATGTGGCTACACATAAAACATATACTCCTGCACACTCAGATCAAGTGAGAGGCTGTTCTTTCTGTTGCTGTTCTGCCTTTGGAGGAGGGAGATGAAGGTGAAGGGGACAGGAGGAGATGGCGTAGTGTTTCCTCTCGCTGTGCATTATGAATGATGTTCGATCAGCAGCTCTCTGATGGCTTGAAGGAGGCCCGCTGGGGTTACCTAAGACTCTGTATTTGTGTCTGTGAGCAGCATAGACTGTGACAGAGGAGTCACCAGGGTCATACCTGCTCAAACATGCACAGATAACAGCAGCTTTTTAATTCACTATCTTTAAGTACAAATCAACAAGGATGTTACTAGGGACTGAATTAGGTTTTGATGTCCACTATAAAACAATGGCAGTAGACTCCACAAGGTGGTAGACATAATCCTCATGAACAGCTCCAAATCCTTGTTGGATTGCTTTTATTCAGAGCTACTATGTGGGTCCATAATCACATGCTCCTACAGAATACACACTGTTCAAATCACAAGAGCATCCTTTGGTAACTCTGACAACACGATGAGGGCCTCTCCATCTCCATGGCAATTCAACAAACACAAACCCCCATTCATAGACAAGGATATGAGTGAAGTGGAAGTGAGATTTCTATATGCTTTCACACTGTCAGCTGAGCTCAGGCACAGAAGAGAACCACATTTCACACCTTTAATCACTGCTGATTCTTTACAAAGCTCTCATATAGAAACCAACATGTTGCTGTGTTGAAACACACTCATCACTTCTAATCATCTAAGTGCAATCTTCCAACTCTTTCAGTTTAGCACAACTCCTAAAAAACTCTAAACCATGATGATGGGAAAACTAAAATAAATGTTTAGAAAGTTTTTCTTCACTAAAGATTTTTAGATTGGTTGCCAAGTGTCTGTTAGTGCTGTATATCAAATATAATGTACTTTAAGACATTTCAATCAGGATAAACACTCACATTAAACTACAGGTAAACAAAACATTTGTGTGTTAAACTCTCTAAAGTTCGACAGTGATCTAATCTAAGTGTATTAATCAATTAATCGGTCAAACATGACTGTGTCATCACTTAAGACAATTTTAAAACAAAAACTCTGAACATTTGATGCTTTCAGGTTCTCTAAAGAATGTGCTGCCTTTCTTCTGAAGTTATACATTTCAATACTTGACGACCAGCAGCAGTCATTTATCCTGCGTTGTGTGGTAATATATTAATGACAGTGTCCTGATGTTTGTCCAGAAGAAAAGTCACCTACTTCATGTCATCTGTGCTGTTTCTGACATGACATGTCACCTTACTGTGTGTTGCTGCTCACTAGTCTGACATGAATCCATGTGGATCATAGAGTTAGGGTTCCCCGGTGAGATGGCCTATTGCCTTTGGGCTGACCTGACCAACATCTCCTCCAGGTGAGCTGCTGCTGCTATGAAATATCAAACTGTCTAGTTATAAATTGAAGGATGTCAACCAATATTAGTAAAGTCTTCATCTGTTAGTTGAAATAAAAAAGAACTACTGCATTTTCATCTGCGAGGCTTTGGGCAGAACTAAACTATGACACTTAGCATCCAGGAGGTAGAATCAGATCATCAGATCCATCAACAATACTGGGTGCATTTAGTACTCTCTGTATTACACATAAAAGAACACTCTTCATACTTCCTAAATAAATGTGATATTGTTCAACCTCTTCCAGCAGTTATGTTCATATTCAGCTAACTTCATTCTCCATTACGTTTGGAGGGAAATGTGTTGTCTGCCAAATGAAGCAGATTCATCTGAAATCAACACATATTTGTTGTTCATTTTATGGCCTTACTGTTGCTTCTTTTCAGCCAACAAATTCCATATCCCATAAATACATCAGCTATGAAGGGTTTGAAAGTGAGCAAAAACCAAAGTAAACAACAAGTCAGTTTGAAATGTAAGCCTAAGAAGAATAGTTCCAAACAGAACATGAACCTCCCCTAAGTCTCCATCTTCCCCTCCTTACACTCACTCAAACTAAAAGCCTTTCTTAATACATTACAGGTGAGAAAATATGTTTCTTTCAAACCATAAACAAGAATGCAGCTGCATAGAAGCAACATTTTGGGGGGTGCAGGGTTCCATTGTTTGCAGTCCTGTGCCAGGCTCTTCCACCCCTCCACCTACAACACTTTTACTTTATATTTATAAAGTAAATGATCATATTAGTCATTACATGAGTAACTGGCATTTTTCTTTGGTCTACAACAGGAGGGTATATTCCACCCATCCCTTTGTATCTACTGTACAGCGACCTGCTGTAAATGTTGTTGATTCCAGGGCCTTTAACTGTGTGTCGTTTCCATGGTGGACCCTAGTTGACATAGCCAGTGTGACAGAAATGACAACACTTCTGTAATTCTATATACAGTGTTACTGCGTTTTACAAGGTGCTATTGTATAGCAGGTCGGTGGTGTGTGTGTCTCTACATCTCTGGTATAAACAGTGGAAAGTGAAATGTACAGAGGGGAGGGCTGAGCTGGCAGACATCTCCTCACCAGCATCACTAGAGAGAGGACAGCTGGTGCCATCACTCTGTGTTCCTCCCTCTGTCTTACACTTTCACAATACATGAGAAACACACTTTCTGACGGTCACTGTTTCATTCTGTGTTTATTCCTCACTCTTCAGAGTTGTGCTGTTAACCTGCTTCTTCACAGTCTTGACCTCTTTTTTCCTCTCAGTTTGCTACCAGCCCTTTCCTTCCCCTCTCTTTCCTCTCCATCTGCTCTGGTGTCTGTCTACAGGTGGATCTCAAAGTTGTTTAAATCAATCCAACCAGACTTCAAGAAAGTTCCTTGAAGACGTTTCACCTCTCATCCAAGAGGCTTCTTCAGTTCTGGTGGTGGTTGATGTTGCCTCAGCTTATAACCTCTGTGAGCAGTGATATTCATATTCCGACGACCATTGCCAAGGCCCGTCTGGCTCCTCAACAATGGTCGTTGGCAGCCAGTGAGTGACAATGGGGGTCGTTGAAATGCGAGTTTCACCGAGCCCTCATATGCTAATGGTGGTCATTAGCATGAGCCACTTCACGAGTCATTCTGCTGAGTAGTTCTTTTGGGGAGTTTTGAAAGGACCTGATTGTAAATCGGCGAAAGATGATGTCGCAGACCACCCCCCTGTTCAGAGATGGCTTCTCCACTTTGACATGGATGGCTTCTTTCACACCTCTCTCAAACCATCTGTCCTCCCTGTCCAAAATGGATGAGAGGTGAAATGTCTTCAAGGAACTTTCTTGAAGTCTAGTTGGATTGCTTTAAACTATTTTGGATAACCATGACCTGGATGAATGAGAAACTACACAGACATCTACAGATGGAAAACGTCCAGCAGATGCTCTGGCCACAGCCCAGGGAGTTGCTGACTTTGTTACCATGGCAGCTCTTTATCACCATGGAAGCCATCTGTCATTGTAGCAACCAGCATCCTCTTACCTTGTCCTGATCCAGTTGGCATTTGTGTAAACATAAATACACTCTTGTCACACGAGAAAATTCTCTGAGGGTTCCCCCCATTTGCCCTCTTCAAAGTACACTATGTCAAGTGGATTCAGGGCAAGTCTATTGAAAATCTGGTACTTCATGAAAAAGAGCAGATGGTCATTCAAATTGCTTTTGAACTCATTCATTAGTAATCTGATACAGCAACAGACTAGTTTTCTTCAATTAAATACAAGCTGGAAACAGGCCAGGTGTATATATTGCATTTTCTAAACTTCTATGCTCATAAAAAATCACAATCTGGCACTAGGAAGTTGCTGCAACATGAACACATGAGAGCTCAGACAAACACATGAGCTGTTGGTGCCATTCAGTCTGTACACAACACAATAACAAGAAACAAGGATATTTTATAGTGACTAGACCATACAAACATTCAGATGAACACATATGGGAGCCATAGTACCTCCACCATCCCAAAAACAGACACTTAGCAGAGCATATGATATCCTGACTTCTCTTTCTTGGAGAAACTTCCATTCCAATCTCAAAACACAAAGTGCACATCTACTAACCTCCTACTCTGATACAACTCTATGCTTCTGCTACATTTTTGATTCCATGACAATAATCTCTTGCACTCACACACACACCAGTATCTTCCCAAACATTCAAAGACACTGTGCAGTGTACACACCAGAGAATCGTCACCCATATCCATCTAATGTACCAGCCAGCAGGCCAGAAGCAGGTATGTGTAGAGGTGGTGCATCCTCTACAACATCAACACAACTAACAAGCTCTGTGTTTTCCTACCATCTTTTTGGTAAAGGTCGATCTCCACCTTCCTCTCCTCAGACCCCAGCAGGGCCTGTGCCATCTGGGCGATCGCCAGTCTCTTGGTGTCAGGTCCATACAGGAAGTTACACGTGCACGGCTTCTGCATGATCTCAGCACGCGAGTAACCACACATATGGCAGAAGCCATCGTTGCAGAAGATGATAGCACAGTTCTCCACTCTTGCATTGGCAATGACAAACTTACGACCTGTGGGAGGAGAGAGAAAAACATCTACATTAATTCAATTTTCACAGCAACACACAAACAGAACAAATCAAATGACTGAACGCAGCAGTGAAAAGTTCCAATATAGTACAGTTATTCTCACAGGATAAAACTGCTTAACTCTCTCTACTGCTTAACATCATAAGTGGTAAAACATTATTATTATTATTATTATTATTATTATTATTATTATTATTATTATTATTATTATTATTATTATTAATATTAATATTAATATTACTATTATTATTCTCTCATGTTGATGCTGTGACACCAAGATAACGTCTGACTGTCATCTGTGACTAAGAATATTTTACTGAAACAAACAACACATCTGGATTTTGCAGTATGCAGGTCAACAGGCATTTCTGGTCAAACTGACCCACAATCTTCCGAGCAGTTACATCACATCTACAACCATCAGCCACGTTCTGACTACTGACAGGTGGAGTGAAGAACCTTCATCATCTTCTTATAATACAACGTTCTGCTGGGAAACCTTGAGTCCTAACATTCATGTGGATGTTTGACATGTACCACCCACTTAAACACTGCAGGTCAAAAAAAACCCTAACCCCAATGTTAACAGCAGTCCTTGATGCCAGTTGCCACCCTCAGCAGGACAATGCACCCCAACACACTACAAAAACTGCTCAGAAGAACCAGGGGAATATGACAGACCTAAGCTGTTCACCCGGGTTCCACACTCCTCAGATCCAGATCTTATTGAGCATCTGTGGGATGGTCCAGGATCAGCCTGATCTAGGTAGGTCCCACCCTGCAACCCACAGGACCCACCTTTAACTGTCAATGACTCAATGGAGTTATTGACAGTTAAAGGCATTAGCAACACGTGCTTTTCCACTCATTATAAATCACAAACATCAGCTGCAAAAAAGGGAGGCAAAACTTCTCAGTCTCAACATTCTGGGCTCAAAACATGGAGAGGAAATGCTTATGTGAATAAAATATCAATGTTTCAAGAAGAAACCTTATATTATTTTATGAGGCAAAAAGATAAAGCATTCATGTTTTATTCCCATACACTGTATAAGAAGCATATTTTGACAGGCACTGTTTTTACATTGGCAAAGCCCAGCTAACTGGTGAAATGGCAAATATTACCTGCACAATTAGCTAATATAGCACCAATGTTCAAGTAGCTTAAGCTAGCAAAGCTGATAAATCTGTGCTAACATATTGTAAAGTTATTCAGTATCAGCTAAAGTGTCAAATTTAACACAGCCTGATGCTAAACAATAAAAACAGCCATATTTCCCTTCTGGAAAAAAAAAAACATTTTCACCTGTTTGAATATTGGATTGTGCTCTGCTAATGTGTGAGCTCCAAAATAAGATGCTGACTTTCAAAATAAAATAGAAGTAACACAAGTCCTTACAACAAAATGAGTAGAAAAGCAATAATAATAAAACTACTGTCACGAGCAAATCACACCAAAAATATAAGTCACTTATAGCTGTATTTATCCTGTTATTAAATAGTGATTTTATTATGATGGTCTATTGTGGTTAGCAATACTATGACAAGACAAGATTTCTTTTTTCAGAAATTTAACTGAATGTTGATTGCATATGTGTTTATTGCAGTATTAAGCTTAAAAAGCTGCTGCAATCTCAAAGATCTGATGATTTTCTCTAACTAAACCAGTCTAATATTAAGATCCATTCAGCTCCATGGCCTCTGCTCAGTGATGATATGGATTCACACAGGAGCTGCTCTTCAACACACACATGTACAGATCCCCTACTCACTGCTGCCTCACACACACTACATAGATGTGAATAAACAAAAAGTGTGTAGGTTGTGCGTCTCATGAGTGTCCTAAAGGAACACATTCAAACAACATGCATGTGTGCAGACAGTCTGCATAGAGTCTGTTGATGCTGTCAGGGTGACAGACGGCCTCCACTAAAGTGTGCTAAGCTTCTGAAAAGCCTCAACATTCCTCGTTGCTTTCACTCATAGTCATGTGGATGGTTGGAGGAAGGAAGGAAAGGCTGGTGACAGAAGAAACAGCAGGAGCACTGGATGAGGATGAATACATGGAGGGAATGGGATGATTTAAAAAAACAACAGAAAAATAGGAGATATATTGAGAAAAAGGATGAGAAGATGGCAAAGAAATTAAACTAAAATACTAACTGTATGAAGATTGGGAGAAAAAGATGAGACAGAAGAGAAGTGATATGTCCAGAATGAGACTACATTTGTTAGTTTACTGTCATTTCTCAATTAGGATCCCTAATGAGTATCTGGGTGGACTTCCTGCCACTCGTTGCTGTTTACAGTGAAAAATCTCTTCTTGCACCGAGGACAGTTCAGATAATGTTTCCAGTAAAAGCAAAAGGAGGAGGGAAAAGCACATCTTCATCTCAATAAAACTTAAACTACAGAGTGTAGATTCACATAATTGTTGTTTTATTGGGCTGTTTTATGTACAGCAGGAACATTTTTATTATTCAGATAAAGCACAGCTAGATAGACCTTTATTGTCCCCAAGGGGATATTTGTTGTCACAGGCACTGTCACGTACATAAAAAAAATACACATATCATAGACAACTGAGCACAGGACAATAGGACAACACACATGCTGGTGAGGAATGGGTGGGAGACACACTACCGGTGATTAAGAGCAGCAATGGCAGAGGGGACAAAACTTTTGCTAAAGCCTGCCCATTTCCACCTAAGAGTCCTGTATCTCTGGCCAGAGGGCAGTAGGGAGAAGTGAGTGTGGAGGGGATGGTCCGGGTCCCTGCTGACTGTCCGAGCCACGCGTGTCACAGCTCTGTTGTTGAGATGGGAGAGGTCCTTGGTGTGCAGATGAATAATTTTGGATGCTATATGTGTTATTTTAGTGAGTCTATTTCTGTTGGAGATGGAGAGCATGTTGAAGCAGCAGGGAGAGCAGCATAAGACGATGGGTTGTATGATGCTGGTGTACAATAGTAATAGGGAGGTGTGGAGCGACAGAGAGGGCACGGAGCTTACGGAGGATGTGTTGTATTTAAACTCTAAAAGGTAACACCAGTGATTACTTACATTACATTTGTGTATTTTTGTTACGGGGGGAAGCCGGAGAACCCAAGCGCAGACACAGAATCTGGCAGACAAGTGAATAACTGAAAGAGACTTATTTAACCAAGTAACTTAAACAATACATAAATATAGAACTGAACTGGGGGGACAGAACTAAACCAAAACTACTAAAACTCTACAAGCAACTATGATTACAAAAACAGAAGTCTACAAAACTGAACTATTAACAAAACTAAGCTAAGGAGGAGTACTCACAAGATGGGGGAACTGACAAGCGAGGGGAAAACAGGCTGGGGAAAATCCATTAACAAGGTCAGAACAAACGGAGTCCAAGAAGGGGAAATCCAGGAGGGGGGAGAGCAGCAGAGTCCATGGGGCTGAAGTAGTCCGGAGGTGGCAGGCTTGGTGGGGAGAAACAGAATCCAGGAGGGTAACAGAATCAAAGAAGGGATGTGAATCTATGATCCGGGAGTGAATGGAAGCATGGAGCTTAAATACTGGAGGTGAGGTTGAGAACTGGTGAATGAACTAATTACTGCAGGTGACACTCATTGCAGTAATCAGCTGATGGCAGAATGCAGGCAGGTGAAACAGGGAGAGCAGGAGGGCGAGAGACAGGGAGAGAGAGAGAGACATGAGGGAGAAATGGGGAAAAAGGGGAAAGAAGGGAAGGGGCTGGAGCAGGATCATAACAATTTTAATTATATCTCTGTGTCTCCTGTTGAGTTAACTCGTGTATTCTGAGTATTGTACAGAATTTAGAGCTATAAACTATAAGCAGTACAGGAGATGTTTCTGGAAACTAGATGCTGGGCTCAATTTTTTTCTGAGTTTCTAGGTGAGTTGTTCAACTTGTCACCAATGATTTAATCTTTCACATCTTCATTTTGGCAGGCCATTATTTCATCCATTGCATTCTATTTCAGATTTCACAAGGTAACTGCTAGTCTACACCTGAAGACAGTCAGCAGCTGGCTCCAGATGTTCTCTGTGTTGGCCTCATACTGAATATTAACACTCAAAACCACATTTAGTGCCATCATGATATTTACTCTATGCTTGAACTAATATGTTCTCTCCATGTCCATTTTATGACTGTGTGATGTTGTGTGTTTCCACAAACTCTGGCCTTGGCTAGAAGAGCTCAGAATGTCACTTAGTGTACCAGTAAGCTTCTCAGTGTTTACATGTGGTGTTAACATTGGTGCCACTGTCGCAAAGACCAAACTGATTTCCCTTTTCCTCACAGCCTCACAACAACACAGGACATGAAATGATTAACACCACTTAGGGAAGAGGAGAACATGGCTTCCACTAACAGCCTGGATACTGTCCAGAGCAAGAAGCAAAACATAAGAATCCACTTTTCAAATAGAAACTCACGTCAGTGCTGCTATAAAGGGATTTAGTAGAAATAAAATCTCCTGAATGTTGATTCTGAACTCTTTCTAGTCCATCAAATGAGTTCACAGCTGTTCCTCATCATTGTATTTGGCTTCTTCAAAACCACTTGTAGAGTTTCCACAGTTACTCTGTTGTTTGTTCTGTAAATTAAATCTTTATTTTCCTGGGTGATTTCCTACCCAGTGGCTGACAGATTTGCACGGTGAAAGTGAGACCTATAGGGAGCCAATCTAAATGCAGATGGAGCCATTAAAGTGTGCTATCAACATTTACTTCAGAATAACAAGTTAGACCAAAAACTATTTAATCATTTGCCACTTTAAAATAAAAAATAATCCTGTGGAATAATCAGTCTGGCTTGTGCTTATCTTTTTTTCTAGCATATGCAGTTTCCTAAATCCCTAAACAATAGTTTATTCAGGGGTGACAAGCTTGTAAAAAGTAGAACAACCCAGTTTCAGAGCAGCACAGTGGTTCAGTGGTTAACACCGTCATCTCACAGCTACAAGATCCCCAGTTCATGTCCCAGCCTTCCTGGGATCTTTCTGCATGGAGTTTACATGTTCTCCCTGTACATGTGTGGGTTTTCTCCAGGTTCTCCAGCTTCCTCCCACAGTCCAAAAACATGCTGAGGTTAAATGGTGATTCTAAATTGTCCGTAGGTGTGAATGTGAGTGTGATTGTTTGTCTCTATGTGTAGCCCTGTGATAGACTGTTACCTGTCCAGGTGTCCCCTGCCTTCACCTTCAGTCAGCTGGGATAGACTTCAGCCCCTCATGACCCTAATGAGGATTAAATTGTGTTGATAATGGCTGGAACTCAGGTTCGCTTTGCCTTTTTGAATAAAAACTACTTTACAAAATGAAATAAACATGACTACTAATCATAGAAAGTCAACATAAAGGGAACACACATTTTTCAAGGTAACTTGTTTCCTAGATTTGCAAAGTCAGATCCACTAGTAACCAGTAACAGTGATCCCTGCCCACGTTAGATAACTGTTACTGCTACTATAAGAAAGCCCTGGCATGTCTTTGGTCTTCTCATTTTTGTTTTCTCCCACAATTAATGATTATTGGTGACAGCAGGATCACTATCAGGTATCTGGACATATCATGCGATTAGCGACAGCAGTTTGCACATGAAATTGGTATCTTGTTGTCTTTTCATATCAGAGTCAGACTTTTGTTCTGGGAAATATTTGCAACGAGACTGCTCTTACTGTTTGGCTCTAGACTTGACATGACCAGTTACATATTACCACATATTCTTATTTTTAGTATCTACGTATAAAAGCAGCAGTGAATGCAGTGATACAGCACAGCGAGGATGAATTCAGCAGAAGCTTTGACTATGGCAGTGAGTGAAATATTGCTCACAACATACTTCATAGTGTGTCCATATCCCAAAAATATTACTCAGATGGCAGCACCTCTCAGTAAACAGTGTCATTTCAAAACAGATGGATCAAAAGACTGAGAAAGTGGAAATTTAAGGAGATCTGAGATTTTTGCTAAAAGTTGCATTCAGTCCATTTTTGTCAACTCAAGTTTTAACAAAGACAACAGTTGTTCAGAGAGTCTCCAAACACATTAGAAAACCACTAACAAGGCAACACTTGAAACAAGGCTTGTCTATTATAATGAGAACAAACTGGTTAGGACACTGGAAGTTATTTTTCAGATTGCAGATTGCATATGGGGGTTCTTCATCAGAGGAGTTTTAAAGATAGAGTCATGAAGATTACATTTTCCTTGGGAACATAAATAACTTTAATTCAACAAGAGACTGTTACAGACAGCAAGTCGAGCAAAACCTTTTTAAAAAGAGTCCTTACATTTTTGGTAATTTTCATCTTGGGATATTCTCACTGAGGCTATCCTGTGATAAATCTCTGTCAAGGACTTCAAGCTATGAAAGGGAAGTTGCTGAAGTGTGATTTTGTTCCTGTAATTGCTTTTTGCTCAGACTTTAAATCAAAATATGCCAAAAAACAGCAACAAAAAAACAGGTCCAGGTTTGAAAAAACAGACTTTAAATACTGGTGAAGGGTAAAGGCTGTTTTGATTACAGTATTTTTCTCTGGTATCTCAGAAAGGAAAGGACCAGGTGACAGTAGAAGAACTAAAATGTACACAATTAAGAATGTTTTAAAGAATGCTTTCTATCTTAGTTGATTCAAACAAAGGTGCCCATAATTAAAACAAGAGAAGCACTCAGAGAGCAGTACTCTTACACGGCTGCTCAGTCCTTGTATCATTTCTGACAGATAAGTCCCAATAAGTCCACAGTGGTGGATGTATAGTAGGATCACAATCATGTGATTGTCAGCAGGCAGCTGACGTAGTGTTCACTTGTTGTCATGGTTACAGTGAGGCCGTGTCACTATCTCACAATGTTTCAGAAATCTTTAACCAATCTGTAGATCCAGACTATAAGCCGGATCACTGCCAAAATCTAATCACTTAGTCCTTGTGTCAATTCTGACCTTCCCTGAAAATTTCATCCAGATCCATTTGTCTGTTTTTGAGTAATGTTGCGCACAGACAGACAGACAGACAGACAGACGTATGCTGATCGTCACATAACTCCTCGGTATTCCTTGGCAGAGTAATAACTAATACATATGCAATATCTTAGGGTCCTACATCAGAATCAGTTCTTGCCTCAGTCATGGAGGGCTGGTAGAGTCAAACTTTCATTCCAGAGACATGGACCCTCCTTCTACAGAGTGAAGAGTTCATCAGTAGAATCAGGAGGGGATTGTTCTGGACTGAAATCCTGCTGACCATGGCGATCGGCCACCACTACACTGCAGGGTGGCTGTATGTGAAGTCACACCCTTAACCACTCCATCAAGATCCAGATAAAGACGTGCTTTATTGCCTCTTGGGGAGATTTGTCTTAAATGCCAGACATACATAGCAGCATCCTGACAGCTACGGACGGACTAAAGTGCCAAAGTTCACAGAGTAAAGAATGTGCGTTCACACAGTCATTGAATTAATTAAAAAAAAAAAAAAAAAAAAAAGGAAAAGCAAATATAAATTTAAATGGAAACAGTTTCTCAGGAGCTAATAAACTAATAGAAATATAAAACATGAAACATTACTCCTAGTATATAAAGAGACTTTTTATAGGCATTGAGTTCTGAATAAATTTCATACACAGTGGAATAGTCATGAGCACTATATGCCGATAATGTATATAGAGAATAAATGTACAGCAGAAAAACAAGGACGGCACGCGTCACAGCTTTGATGTGCACAGTAAGTAGAGGGATCATGTCCAGTGAAGATACAGGCTGAGCCATCATTCATTTAACAGACAGGTCCACGAGAACTACTAAGTAGGTTCCCTTTATGAAGAACTAGTGGACCCCCTTAACCACAATTGAGTATTGAAGACAGACAGTGCAATGACTGATGCTATGTGAACAATGTCTGCCTTTCCTGCTCCAACAGGCCGCTGCCTTTAGGGAGGGTAGATGCTCTACAACAAGGTTTAGAAATGTATCAAAGTAACATCCACATTAATACCTAAGAAAGTCTTCCAGATGCTTATGCTGCCCATTTTTCCTGCTTCTGACACATCAGCTTCCAGACCTGTCTGTCCACTTGCTGCCTGGCATGTCCAACCCACTGACAGGTGTCATTCTAATGAGCAAACCCATGTTATTCACTTCACCTGTCAGCGGTTCTAATGATTGGTGTCCGTCTGCTGACTAAACTTTAAATCATCAAACACTTCTGTCTGTTTCATGTCCATTTGCTTCCCTTTAATCCTCCTGCTGTATCTTTATTGAGTCAGGGAAGTTTAACAGTACAAGAGTTGCTTGATGTATACCTGATTAATCCTCCTCTCGGAGCCTTTCTCTACTCACTGCCAACATTTAGGAAGAAGGTAATGTGTCAGGAGTTGTCCCTATGATCAATAAATGAATGAATAAAATTAAAAGTCTGCACACTGGGCTCATTTTTCTGCCTAAATGTTCTTCATTAAACTTGATTATAAGAAGGTCCCAGCATAGGAGTTATCCTTTAACAAGGAAGAGGGCAGAGAGTCATTATTCCTGGTGATTTGTGTCTAAGAACCAGTTCACAGACGTCATGTGGAGCAATTTCCCTGCTGAAACTGTGATTCATAAGTCACTTTACAGCCACTGGCAAGACGTTTGTCTGCCACACCGAGACACTTCTGAACACTTTGCTTCTTTTTGAAATCAACTTTTGGCCAATGGGTAAATCTACTGAATCTGACTCTTTGTGCATCCCAGTGTTGTGGAAGAATGGTTCTGTCTGATCAGTTATTGTGCTAAAAAGAGTTTGTAGACTACAGCTAAAAGATTTATGGATGTTGAAAAGATGTGTTCCTTCATGTGGGATTTGTAGAATATTACTGTCCTGATTGAGTGCACTGCTTTGTGTGTGTCTGTGGGTGTCGTGTTTACTTTCCCAGCAGCAGAAATAACAGATGATGATGGATCAAACACAAACTTGGAGGGAAGAGAATAACGAGGGAGTGGAATAAGAGAGACAACACAACACGACCCTGTGTTAAAAATACAGACACAGCGTGTACTGCATCGGCTCATAAATAAAAGGCTTCTAATCAGAGACCGGTGGAGCAGAATAGACCAAATAAACTCATCTAGCATTCTGGAGAGGATCAGGACTTACAGACTGGCCTTCTTTGTAATTCCAGATCACATCCATATGATGTAGATAGGTATAGATTCAGAATATGAAATATGCAAACATTTCTCTAGCAATACTACATCAAGTTTTCTATTTAGTTTGTTTTATCTCGAGAATATCTCTCGAAGAGAAACACTCATCGGGGTGGATGAATGGGATTGAACCAAGAAAAACCTCAGTGCATCCACATTTACTCACAGAAATCACAGTGTTTTACAATGGGATTGTACTTCTGTGCCTCTTATTATAACATTGTACCTAACTAATATCTCATAAATATCACTCAAATATCACTCAAGCCATTTATTGTAAATACTTTAGACACAATAGATTTTTCCCAACTAACAGCCTTCCTGAACGGTCAGGGATTAATTGTCACGGGTCTGGTAATATCTTGCTTCTTTTCTCTCCCCTCCTGGTGTTTTCTCGTCTGTCCTCTCCCCTGCTTGGTCTTGGTGTATGACTGCATGTATTCTAATGGGACTCGGCGTGGTCGACCTACTTTCATCAGACACACCTGAGGTTCATCATCCAGCGGAGCGTCTGCAGAATATAAGCTCTGGTTTGGTTCTTCATTCCTGATTGTTCTGCCTGCTCATGCAGTAGCAGCTCTGCTACAGGTTTGTACTTCTTTCTCTGCTCATTTGCTTCATTTATTCTTCCAACAACAGGTCACCAGTATTCTGCTGAATCCGTACAGTTCCTCTGTTCTGTCAGCTCATCTTAACCACTCACCTAGCTGACTTAGCTGGAAGTTCACCTCGACTGAAGCGCCCAATAGGACAAACCTTTCACTCCAAGCTTCCCTCTCCCTCTTCAGAGACTTTAAAGCACCTTTTAAATGCTGTATGCTGTGTTCTGTGTCTCTGCTTTTAGAACACAAGTGATATTATAATTAACCGCAAGCGAAGACAGAGGACTGTTGTTGAACACGAAACAGACCAAAATCATTGTTGTTGACGATAGCCACAGTGATGCAGATTGAATCTTTTCTCTGGACGGTGATGTGATAGAAGAGGTAGAAAGCTTTGAGTTCCTGGGTTCAGTCATCAACGCAAAAGGGAACTGCACCCAAGAGATCAAAAGAAGACTAGCAAGGGTCGTGAAAAACATGACCAAGCTATGGAAAAGTAAACCACCTTCATCCCTCAGGGTCAGACTACTGAGATCAGCAGCCGCTGCAGTGGCATCAAATGGCTCTGAATCCTGGACTATGAAGTCAGCAGATAAATAGAGACTGAATTCTTTTGAAATGTGGTGCTACCGCAGGATCCTGAGGATACCATGTACAGACAAGAGAACAAATGCATCTGTGCTTAAGGAGCTAGGAGTTGAAAAACACTGCGGGCGAACATCATCGCAAGGAAACTCAGCTACTTTGGTCATGTTACCAGACATCACTGCCTGGAAAAAACAATCATTCAAGGAAAGGAAAGAGAGGTAGACCTGCAGCGAGTAGGGTGGACAACATCAAAGAGATCACAGGAACTACAGCTGCTGCTGACCTTAGATGATGGCGTTCTCTCATTGGAACCACACCAGCATTTACTTTTGCTACGGGACTTAGAAGAAGAAGAAATTATAATTACATCTAAAGTTCTACTACCCAGGGCTACAGGGATGTACATAGCCTTCAATATAGCAATAGAAGTAGTCTGAGTAAAAATTTACCCTCCAAAACCTTGACAGATCTCAACATCATATCAGTCAAACCAACTGTTTGACCTTTAACTGAAACTCTCTGCACATTTCACCGAACCTACATTCTAAATTCTTGACAGCCAATCCTGAATTTCTCCATTTCTTCCTCTCCTTCCTCCAAAACGGCCATCAATCAAAGTCCTGCTGCAAGAATCAAATCTGACTTTGCTCATTTTTCCAGCATAAAGTGACATCAGTTACGGCAGGGCTCCTGAATGAAAACGTCGGTGCCCATTTCTCCCTGCGTTAAGCACTCCATTATCACGGCCTCTCCTCGTTCCTTCATAAAGAAGACATATCATTTATCAGAGCTGCATGTCCGATATTCAACAGGCTGTTCTCACGGGAGACATAAAGCCTGCTCAGATATTCATGGAAACAGTGGAGATCGGCTGGGTGGATGCGCTCGATAGCCTGCCTGAATTAGTGGCAGCAGCAGCCCTCAGAGGCTCATAAAGCTTGATGGGTTTGTCTGGCTGCAATGAGCACTAGGTAATACAAAAGCAGCCATGTGTGCATATATGTGTGTAGATTGTGCATTTCATTTCGCAGCCTCTGAGTAAGTGGTTTTCAGTCACTGATAATGGCCAGAAAAACCAAGAAGATATTTTTTCCAAGCTGTTTAAGAGCGTTAAAGAGCCTGAATCCTTCAGAGTGCAGGAGACCTGAAAAGATGAGGCTGAAATGGATAAATGTGGTTATAATTCAGATGGACACACATAAAGAAGAGATATAATGCAGATGTATTGTACATGCTGGATGACAACATTATAACTCAGCAAAGAAAGTCACAGGATGGTTGGAGGAAAAATCTGAAGAATAAAAAAGAGGTTGAAACAAGCGTCGCTAAAGTACATTAAAAGCCTCATCATCCATAGACTGAACATGGTGGAAGAGTGTGAGCAGCATTAAAGGAGGACGGACAGCAGTTGGTTCAAGGTTCTAGTGCTCAGCCTTCAGACCACAGCTGGACATGAGGGAAAGCTGCCATTATTCTCCCAAGGAGGGGGTCAGGTACTGTATTATTACACCGCAGGCTTTCGGGGAAAATGCAGGAGATGGCAGTATTTGGAACCAGCGGGCAATGTGTTCAAATTAAACAAGTGTAATGGGGGCAGCTATACACAGCAAGTGAAGTTTATTTCCATTTTGCTTGGTGCACACTTCTCTCTCAAAGGTGCTTTACAGTGTCAGCTCATGGGCAGAGATGTTTAGCTCTGTTTGACTTGCACTGACCTCTTTCAGTAACCTGCTGCTCTCTGTCCTGTTATCTACAGCTGGGACAAGCAGAGTGGATAGAAATAGCTGTGTGAATGTTTACACGTCTGCCAGAATGCTCCATATGAAGGTAATCGTATCACTCAGTACAAAACAAAGGTAAAACTGGAACATTATGAAGTAATATTTTTACACTATGTTCATTATTACAACATATTATGATATAAAAGTAGTAAAAATAATAACAGGTCATGTTGATTATACTGCACGTTTTGTTTTAATTACTTAACGCAGTCTTTTCACTTATTTATTTTTCATAATAACTAGAATAACTAAGAAACACCGACACATCCTCCAGGTACTGGAAGTTGTGTGTATTAGTGTTGGGTTGTATCATTCATGAAACACTAATACTATCAGTCGTCATCCCTTTAAGTGAATAGTAAAATAATTAATCATGGTCATTTATCAGTGATAATACTCCTCCATTGTTGACAGCTATGAAGTGCAACAGAACAAAACATCCCTGTCTCCAACTAAACTGTGTTCTAAATTATGTTTTGAGGAGCACTTAAGGAAAGATGTATGATGTACAAAGGTGTGACATGGTAGGAAAAGCTTCCACGAAGTCTGAGCTACGAGGGAACCATGGTGGCATCAGGTCATAGTTTTATCTTCCAGATCCACAAGGGTTCTCTAACGTAGTATAAAAGCAAATGAACTTCAAGTACACATCTGTAGGTGAACACAGCTGTCTGGCTGTCTGTCTCCACACTGGAGGAAGACCAAGGCTTTAGTCAGCAAAAGGACTTCCATGCAAGAAACTGGGGTTTGCATCACTTTTCATACATGCAAAGTAGGTTTCCACGCATATACGCTACTGAGCATGTGCAATACTGTCCTTGAAGACAGTCCATTTGTGCTGCATGTGTTCCAGGACTCATCTTAACTGTATCATCCTGGCCTTAGACTCAAATTTCTTTATTGCTTATCGTTTACTTTGACTTTTCAATCTCTGTTTGGTCAGGGTTAAGACCAAAAAAACTTATTTTGATTTAGAAAATATCACACTTTGATGGCATGATGATAAGTAAGTCTTAACTTTAGACTCTAAAATCATTTGGTGAGTTCCAAGAAAATATGATTTAGGTTCAAATACGACACTTGCACAACATATTTGAAGCATCTCCTCCATTTTCTGGGTTACCATGGTGATGACTCCAACTCCATCTAACAAATGATTTAACTTCAGCTGATTAAATTGGAGCATAAGGAAATAAAACATTACGTGACAATGAATATTGAAAACATATTTGTAATATTGATACAAATAAATGTAATCCAGGAGAAAATTCATCTTCCTCATAATGTTCTGCAGGAGGCAGTTTAGTTGTAATAGGACAAGGCTGAACAAATACATCACCTCCAAAACGTCCAGTGGTGATATTTGAGGTAATCAGAAACTCCCAGCTGTCTCTGACCACTGCTTTCTTTCAGTCTAATGAGCTTTAGAAGCCAGAGAGGAGGGAGCTGATTAAAGACAAGCTGCTGCTGTTCAGGAGGAAAACACCATTTCATATTCCCACTCACGCACACAGATTTTTAAGACATGCACACACCCAAACGCACGCACGCACACACACACACACACACACACACACACACACACACACACACACACACACACACACACACACACACACACACACAGACACACACACACACACACACAGACACACACACACACACACACACACACACACACACACACACACACACACACACACACACACACACACACACACACACACACACACACACACACACACACACACACACGTGAGATCTTCGATGCATATACAGACCCACCAACGCAGACTGAATAATTCACTAGGACCAGACCTTGGGGGCTTTGGAGTCTGCCAGCATGTGTGTGTGCACATAGTGTGTGTATCTGAGAGTGTGTGTGGAATCTCCCTGAGTACGCTGTGTAGGCGGATAAGGAGGGAAGCCCATGTGTTAGAAGCACAAGTCAACACAGCAGCTCCCTGCCTGCTGGCTACAGAGACACACAGAGAGGGAGATGAGGGATATGAATGAAGAAATAAACAGGAGGAAAGAATGAAAAAAGAAAAAACAGAGGAAGAAGAAGAAACACAGGAAGACGTAGATGTATGAGTGCTTGGTTACTGGTGCAGACGAAGCTAATTCAGTGGCACTCTGAAGATGTTTTTTTGTGGTTTCTACTTGTCTCTAACTGTGCAATTGCCATGGAAACTGAAGATGTGACACATGCTAAAATCTCAAACAGAGTGAGCTGACACTCTCTGGCAGTAAATTCAGAATTAATGTAGGACCCTTCATGTTCAAGGAGGACTCTGGTGTCTTTGCAGCCCACAGATGCTGGACTGTAAGTTAACCAGTAGAAGGATCCTTTGATTGAATGAACACTGAAGGTTTACAGCAGCTCAGGTGCTTCTAAAGACTCCATCCAGTGAAAATCTGTGTTTTTCTAACCTTGTTAACATGTCCATATGGTGTTTTTAGATGTTAGAATACACATCATTAGAAAAATAAGCAGCCAGCACCAGGCAGGTGGCAGGCTGGAAGTGTGTAAAAAACATAGATTCATAAATAAGAAACCAATCCTGTCAGCTTGAAGCTTTTGTAGTGTATTGCTATACTGTTAGTGTTGTTTTATTTTGAAAGGTAACCGGATGTGGAAAGGAATATGACTTCTGGTATCACGAGTTGACGACGGTGATGGACAATAACAAATGATTGACTCGCTACTGTTCATACACTTCGTCGTCCTGTCAGGTTATTTAATGTACCACCAAACATTACACTTTCAGTGTTGTTATTCTTCTTTAGAAATGGTTTTCCGTTTGAGCATGTATTGAGTAGCAGAGCTGGTTTGCAGGGATGGTGTAGATCTGCACATTCTGAAGGAAGCACTGATGTCAACTTACATCTAAGCCGTTTTAGAGCAGAAAAGAACTAATTTCATTTAAAAACTTGTAAATATGTCACTTTGAGACACAGAAAATGATTTTTAGAGGGTAAAAAAACAACCAGAGATGGACTTTTACACCAAAAGAAGAAAACAGTGTAGATATATTTGTAGATTCTAGTTTTTCATCTTTAGTCAATCCTCTTTTTTTAAAAAAATTAGTTTGCACTTAAAAGATAAAATTGCTGTTAAGTGTCATGAAGTAAGCTCTAGTGTCATTGAACTAAGTAAGGAAATTAAACATATTGAATACGAAGGGACTGTCACTGATCAGTTCTTAAAATGCATCAGCAGAAATCTATCATATTTGTTTGCTGTAATCACTCCTCTTGTTTATACTTGCTATTAAAAGATCTCTTCCAGATGTGCTTCCGTTGCCCCTGGTGATGGAAGATAAAATACACACTCCTCATTCAGTTTAAAAATCAATTTCTAAGTTTGTCTCAAGTTTATGTTAAGCTTCAGCAGTTCAGGTTAGGAAAATTAAACAGTTACATTTCTTATATGATTCTCCTTTTACCCCAGCTCAGTGTGGAAACACTGCCCAGTGAAGCACAAGAGAGTTTAGTATTAAAATGACTAGAAAAAGCCTCTCCTGATTTATTCCCCCTGGCTGCTGAGGCCTTATATTAGTTTCAGAAACATTTTTACAGAATGAGGGACTGCATTTTGTTGTCCATCTCTTAGTGGAAGGATCTCCAAATGGCCATTATTAAACAGAGGAATGGTTACAGCAAGCAAAGTTTCACTGGATAATGTTCTCTATAATCCCTGGCCTGAACAGTTCATTGAGTCATACTGTACAAACTGTAAGGGGATGTTTTCCCCTTAGGATTAGTATTTCTTAGCAACTATTGACACTTTAAAAAGAAAAAAAGAAGAATCTCCACTCAGAGAAAATGAAGAGTCGTGATTTGAAAGTATAAAACTTCAATGGCAAGTTAATGGGAGTTCTAAATTTATGTGAACATGTATTTGCCATTAGGAACCTAAAAGGCTTTCAGAATGGACCATTAGCACATCATATGGAAGAGACCGTTCAGAACTTTGTTAGTATAATGTATAAAGGGATAAATAGATGTGGGACAAAACTGGAGCTGGACATGAGCCATGAGCCAGTAATGGTGAGCAGCATAAACCATCCAGCTTCCAGCTGTCAGCTCACAGGTGGGAAACCTTCCTGGCTGATCAGCCTCCAGCTGATTATCAGTCAGACATTTATCCATGCTCACGCTGCCACCAGAATAATTACATGCATTCCTCCTTTGCTTTCTCGGCTTTGCAGAGGTATTACAGAGCTTCTCCAGAATGACAAGCTGTCACAGCACAATGTGTTATTCCACGATTTACTAGTATTTTTATCCCATTACAGATTCTGGCTGGAAACTCAATGGACAAGAGAAAAGAGTGCTCTGCTGGAGAAGTGCTGATGTCATCAGTGTGAGACAGTTGACAGCAGGACAGCGGGGTGCTGTCATGTTGTGACAGTCCAAGCATTTGTTTCTGTCCACTCGATTCGCATTCTGGAGCAGATTCTGAACAGTGTGTAAATAATGAATTTCCACCAATTTGCTTTCATTTATTTACTGGACAGAAAAGTGTTGACAAAAATACCTGCTGGCACATTGTTTTCTGTGTCAGCTAATTACCATGGGAGATACGCAGCACATCCTCCAGAGAGGGAGGGCTGGCTAAGACTGCACAGCTCAGTGAGGCTGCAGGTATTTCTGAGCACTAAGCGCTCGTTCAGTGATACCAGGACACTCGTTCAGGAGAGGTTCCTGTGCAAAAGGTTCTTACATAAAAGTTGAACTTGGCTCAACTTTCCTTGTAGGTCAGTACAGCACCGTCTGGCAAGGTGCTGCACTGGGCAGTTAAATGTGCACATTATTGTAACGTGAATGCAATATTTCAGCTCTTTATGTTGCAGTGAAGCATAAAAGGACTCTCCTCATGATAACTGTTATTAGCCTGTGTGCCACGAGGTAGCCACTTAGCACTAGTTCTCCTGACTAATGCCTGTATTTTTGGTTCCCTGTAACCTGGAGGACTGCACTGGAATTGGGACCAATGTGATCCAACGAAAATCTGGTGAGAACATCCGTTTTTGGGTTTTTTAAAGTTATTTTGTTGGCTTTATTAGACAGGTTAGTAGAGAGGCAGACAGGAAAGCATTGGGGGGGGGGGAGACTTTCCGTAAAGGGGTGGGAGCTGAAATCGAACCTGGGACTGTAGCTCCCATTCATGGGACTGTAGCCCCCGTTCATGGGACTGTAGCTCCCTGTTCATGGGACTGTAGCTCCCTGTTCATGGGACTGTAGCCCCTGTTCATGGGATTGTAGCCCCTGTTCATGGGACTGTAGCTCCTGTTTATGGGACTAGAGCCCCTGTTCATGGGACTAGAGCCCCTGTTCATGGGACTAGAGCCCCTGTTCATGGGACTGTAGCCCCTGTTTATGGGACTGTAGCTCCCGTTCATGGGACTGTAGCCCCTGTTCATGGGACTGTAGCCCCTGTTCATGGGACTGTAGCCCCTGTTTATGGGACTATAGCCCCTGTTTATGGGACTGTAGCTCCTGTTTATGGGACTATAGCCACCATTCACAGGACTATAGCCCCTGTTCATGGGACTACAGCCCTGTTCATGGGACTATATCCCTGTTCATGGGTCCCACATTCAACCAGTTGAGCTATCTGGGCGCCAGGACGGCTGGTTTAATGTTGCAGCGGGTGGAAGTGGAGAATCAAACAATAAACTGCCAGGATTTACTGGAACCAGAAGGATGGTGTCCATGGATGAAGTTGAAAAGAAGATTTAAGGTCTTTACTATACAGACCAAACCAAGGCAAGTCTGACATGTAGAGATTTTTTTATTACTGACAGAGATGAAAAAGAGCTGGACTTCAGAATGATAAACTGTTGATATATAATGGGCACAAATCTGCCAACTCTGGGCGATGTGACACTTACTCTGTTCACTGGCACAAAAATAAAACACTGCTACAGAGAAATGTATTAAATGTGCACTTGCTGCTCTAACTAATGTCATTGCTACGTGTTCCAGACAGGTGACGTCTCTTTATTAATACTGAACAGTAAAATAACATGTTTCCCTGCAGGTCAGGAGATGACACAAAATCAATGAACTCTATATTGTGTGGGAATGAATGCTTGCAGGAGCAGTAATAGTCAGAAATACAGCAAAGCAGTCCAGTTGTACTCTGCTGTAATCCTAAACTAACACATTTAAATAGAAAACAACACGTGTGCCTCATTTAGAAGCTGAAATAATAACATGTGACTGTCCTCATAGAGGTATGGTCTGTTGTTTGCTGTTGTGTTTAGAAAGTCAGCCTCATTCATGCAGACAAATCAGCACGTGGAAGAATTGGCCTGAGAAAAGGTCAGCCAGCAAGTTGTCCCTGATGATCCCAAATGCAGTTAGCAAAATGGACCTTCACAGTTGCACATTCCTGGGTTTGCTCTCAGGCACCCTGTAAAATGCCATCTGTATGTGATTAATGTATATGATGTCCTTTTTGACTAAATCTCTACAGCAGGGGTAGAGAGTGTAATGTTAGCATGACCCATAGAGCCGAAACAGCCACAGTAATGGGAAATAAACTGAGATTCTCCTTTAATGCTGACAGAAATCTCCTATAGAAAGCTTGCTGATATTTGCCCAGGAAATGTGTGAAAATGTTGATATTGTAATTATTTTTTGGAGCTTCAGGTTGTGTGACATCCCTACATTTATTACCGTAGCAGACATTCAGATGACTCTAAATGATCCCAAACTAAAACATAAAGTCAAATATTTGTAAGAGTGGTAGAAAGTTTTTCAGTGGCTGGCTGAAAGAGGATTTTATTCACCATTTTCCTAATCCATTGTTCACTACATGGCCTCTCTACTGTACACTACTTGAACTAATCTTAACAGAAAAACAAAGTCAGGAACAAATCCGAGGCGAGTGCAGCCCGAAGGTCGCCTGACTCAAATCTCAAATCTTTTTCCACAGCTCGGGATTCAGCGGAGCAACGTGCACTTTTCAGAGAGTACACACTGGTCCAGTCGTTAAGAGTGATAATCCCATAATCACTGCAATCCTTAATGGGCTGTTTCGCTCTGAAGTGTCTCAGGCTACAGTGTGTACAGCATCTCCCCCGGCCTTAACGAGGTTATGCAGATTTATGCAAATGAGGTCAAATCCCCGGGACACTGGGGACTCCGGGGTCTTTAAGTCGGTTAGCTGGTCTTTTCTGTGCCAGCGTTCTCAGGGTGGCACACAGAAGTCAGGCTGAATGAGAGAGGGAAACAAAGGGAGTAGATGAGAGAGGTGTGATGAAGGTTTAGAGGAACCCGCAGGAGGGAGACGTGATGAATGGGAGGACCAGAGTGAAAGAGTAGCTGCCACCAGATAAAACGGTGACAAATAGACGTACAGGCAAAGGGCTGAGAGGAGAAGGACAGGAAAATACATGCAGTTACTGAAGAGCTGGAGCAGTCCCACTAGGCTGAGTTTGGAATTTCTACACTGAAATCTTTAGATTTGAAAGATGGAAGGAGATAAACGGGCGCTCCTCAGTTGCATATTATTTTATAGGGGTCGCCAGGTAGGCCCACTGAACATCTGAAACCAATAGTGATGATTGAATTTCAGGAATTATCTTATTGTTACTGATGTAGTTCAAAAACGGGCTGAAAATAATGTTATTATGAGACTATTAACTATCTGATGTTAATGTAATCTGTTGAGCATTTTAAAGCAGACGTTGCACCTCATGGCACTACACTTTTACAAAAAATACTTGTCTCTATTTACACGTGTGTGTGTGTGTGTGTGTGTGTGTGTGTGTATATATATATAATATACATATAATATACTTGTTTTATACGGCGGTTCGTTGTTATACTATGTTGTTTTTGTTTTTTTGGAAGTACCAACAAAGTTTCGTTGCAGAAATGCAATGACAATAAATATCCTTGAATTGTTCATAGACTAATACAGGTTCACTTTACATTCTGGTTATTTGGATGTCCATCAAGAGAAAAGATGCTGGTGGACTGGAGAGGAAACAGTTCACCAATATCAAGACATCGGTAGTTATCTGACTACAGCAGCTCATGTTCTAATAAAATGTGTGTTTCATTATTCAGTTATCTGTCCCCATGTTTCAGAGCTACTTCCTTAATTAGAGAAGACATGTTCTATAATATATCCATCCGGAGTAATCTCGCTGCTGCAAACATCTGGATCTGGTAAAATCTCTGCAATAAAGAACATGATATGACAGGAAAATATTTCGACTTCAGGAAATACTAGACTTTTACAGTAAAACAAGATCCAGCTAAAACTGTCACTCTGTGTCTGAGGTGAAGAAAAGTAGATTTAACAATTATTTCTTATTAGACCGATCCTGCGTCCATGTAGGGGATCACTTATGATTTTAGGTCATTCATTAAGGGCTGCACAGTGGCTTGGTGGTTAGCACTGTCGCCTTGCAGCTAGAAGACATTGTAGTTGCATTCATTAAACATCCGTATTTCAGTGAATGAACTTGACCAATCACATTTCAGTGACGGCTGTGGCCCCTCTGCCCCCACCGATTCTGTCCATAAAAACTACAGCATGTATCGATTACAACACCTCTATATGAACATGAATTCTACCTGAGTAAGAACTGTATTCATTGTGTCATAAAATGTCATCAGTCTTAAGTTTTAAAACTCGCAGTCTTTGAAAATCAATACATCCTGACTATTTTTCCAGACTCTATTGGATTTCATAGACGTGTAATCTGTTGACTCACATCTGCTTTCTGTTGTTACACTGCTGGAAAAACTGAACTTCATGGCTCAATCTCCTTATAGCAAAAAAATAATAATAATAATAATTTAGCGCTACACTGTCTGTTAGGTTAGAGAAAATCCATTTATTTCAGCAGCCAGACTTGAGGTTATGCTGGTAAAATATTCCTGTTAACAAAAATTTTAAAAAGGAAACTTCTATAAGACAACATGGAGTCCAATCTTCTGGACATGTAGCACTCTGACCAACACACCATAAAAACCCTTGAAAACTTGGTTTAAAATCTAAAATTAAAAACACACTACATACTGCAACAACTAGAGAAACATCCCGAGGTATTAAGAGTTTACCGTTGGAGTAGTTTCCCTCTTTAGGGCCATGGGGGTGGTGGTTCAAGCTGACCGTATCCCAGAAACACGAGCAAACAACCTCACAAAAGTCATCACATTTCTGTTCTCACTGCTGTTCCTAAATCCTACTAAGTGCACTACAGGACAGGACAGCAGGGTTTTCCAGCTGAAGCTCACAGTAAGATGAGGTGTCACAGCAACAAAGTGATTTCAGGGACTTGAAGGCTTGTCAGCATGTCAAACAGAATTGGAAATGACTGCACTTTAAATGAGGTATATTTGGAATATTCTATTCACAGACATTTTAAGGGATGCAGGGTTAATGTGCTTGCTTGATGGTTTGTGGATATTGCAAACAATTTACTTTGCATTTGTAAGCAGTAGGTAAACAGTTATAGCACTTTATCATGTAGTGTTCCAAGTTTTCTGTATGAGCAGGTGAAAAAGGACAACATAGTACAACACGGTTCTAATGATATATCATAAAATGTGTTCTTAGGAAAAGGTATAAAATGTCCTTATAGCTCCAAACAGCTGCATTAAGAGTGCTTAAGTAAAGGCGGCTGAAAAGTAGGCAGGAAACCCTGGATACATGTAGAGGGCAACCAGGAGAAAGCTGCAGGACTGCAATAAGGTCAAATCAAGGGTCTGAGTGTTATGGGGGGAAGCCAGAGAACCCAAGCGCAGACAAACTGGCAGACAAGTGAATAACTGAAAGGGATTTATTTAACCAAGTAACTTAACCAATACATAAATAGAGAACTGAACTGGGGGGACAGAACTAAACCAAAACTACTAAAACTCTACAAGCAAACTCTATGATTACAAAAATGGAAGTCTACAAAACTGAACTGAATTAACAAAACTAAGCTAAGGAGGGGTACTCACAAGATGGGGGAACTGACAACCGAGGGGAAAACAGGCTGGGGAAAATCCATGAACAGAGAGGAGCACAACAGAGACCAAGAGGGGGAAATCCAGGAGGGAAGAGGGGCAGCAGAGTCCATGGGGCTGAAGCAGTCAGGAGGTGGCAGGCTTGGTGGGGAGAAACTGGATCCAGGAGGGCAACAGAATCTATGGTCCAACGGGGAATGAGCGAATGAGCAGAGTTTAAATAGTGGAGGTGTAATTGCAGACAGGTGAGGTCAATGGGCTGATCAGTGCAGGTGACTCATATAACTAATCAGGAGTGCAGGCAGGTGAGTGAGACAGGCAGAAAGACAGAGATCAACAGGTGCAGACAGGGGGAGCCAAAGGGAGACAGATAAAACAGACAGAGGAAGAAGGAGACCAAGAGGGAGAATGAAGGAGAGAGCAGGATCATAACACTGAGGGTGGTCTGGATCAGCTATCACTGAACAAGAACTCTGCACTGGCTTCTATGGATACCTGGACATAACATGCTTCAGTCAGTGGCCTGCAGGCGGTGCTCCTGGTGAGGTGGAGGGGGAAGCAGGGTCCTGGGTGGTTTAGACCGCAAATCCCATCTTGCAAGGATAACCACCAGTCCAACTACTAGTCCAACCAGTCCAATCACCAATTCAACCACCAGTCCAACTACCAGTTCTACCACCAGTCCAACCACCAATTCTACCACCAGTCCAACCACCAGACCAACCACCAGTCCAACCACCAGACCAACCATCGGTCCAACCACCAGTTCAATCACCAGTCCAATCACCATTTCAACCACCAGTCCAATCACCATTTCAACCACCAGTCCAACCACCAGTTCTACCACCAGTCCAACCACCAGTTCTACCACCAGTCCAACCACCAGTTCTACCACCAGTTCTACCACCAGTCCAACCACCAGGGCAGGTCTGCAGGCACCAACAGTGGTGGCGGGAGTGAGCACACTTGGAGTTTGTTCCAAACTTTGTGTTTCCAGTATGTCTTTTTATCAATGCATCTCAGTGAAACTGTCAAACATTGCATCAAACAGTGTTCTTATTGCTCTTGATGAAGTGTCTCTCAGCAGAACTAGGGATGGTTTTATCACAGCTTATAAAGATGAAACATCAGACTGGCTGTAAAATGTTACTGTAGATCCTCCACATTTGATATGGGGATTTAAATCATGCTTCGGCTTTGTTTTTATTTCTTTTAACAGACTTTTAATCTTCACCAGCTTCTGACAGCTTTCATCCATTCAACCTTTTCAGATACCAACATGCTTAGATGTCTAAAATATCATTGTGTGTTTGCTCAAAGACAAAAATAGGCACAAACAGTCGGCAAAGTGATGGATTAAATCTGTCTGTTGTGAATAAGTTATTTTTTTATTTTGTATCATTTTATTCTTTAGCTTTCTTTGATTTTGTTTCAGGACAGAAGCTGCTCGTCTTCCAGTTCTACGTCAAGATAAGGAATAAACATCCTGCTTCACCTGACAAGGTGCTGCTGATGCATTCAAGACTCTCTCATCTTTTCATCTTAGCAGGAGAAAAACACAACAGAGATGCAATGTTTGACACTTTACTCTTTGGGGCAACTTTTTTATTAGTAGTATTTTTTTTGTTAAGGCTCAGCCAATTAAAAGCTGATGATGTGGAGATGCTTCTAATGCATGTGTCATGATCTGAGAAAACGGGAGCTCATCTTTCAGCTCTGACTTTGAAAACACATTTTTTTTTACAAAGTGTTTCTGTAAAAGCTGGTTTCAGGGCATCGGCAGGTTTTCATGAGTTCAGCGTTCTCACAGGAGGGCCAGCATGTTCTGGGCTTTACTGAAAGCAGAGAAAATCCAACTGCATTGACGGGTAGACTCCATTATGATGAAATTATAATGCAATCCAAAGCAGCTGAAAGAGAGGAATAAAAACACTGCAGCAGTTTCTCATGTCCATTTTTACCAATATACTAGTTATTGCTGGTTTGATTGTTATCAGTTATGCTATATTCTGTTCACTTGTGGAAAACATATTTTGGACACTATAGAACAGATGCAGCTAAAAATCTGATTCAGTTCCAGCCTAAAGTGATGGAAGTCATTTAATTTTTTATAACCTCTTTAGCCAAAATGTGACAGGACTTTAAATGGTCAGCAAGAAAATATCTTGCATAAATGTTTAATTTATCCAAATTAATTAACAGCGCTTCTTTTAGGTTTTAGATTTAATGAAGAATACATGCCAATGGGTAAACGGCATGTTTGCTGCCTTCAGACCAGTTTGAGCTGTGAGATATGTGCATGTGGCCATGTGAATTTCTCAGCATACAGACACCACTGATTATAATGTGGCCTTGAAAATATTTGATTAAAGTTGTTACACTCACAGCATAAAGGCGATGCACAGCTCAGTATCTTTAGTTTTTCTTGGGGGTGTTAAATAAATACTTCTAAGAACTATTCCTGGATTTCCTGTCAACAGTAAATCCTGCTGCCTCTGAATGCTGACTTCTCCAGGTGATTTTTGAAGATCTTTAAAGAAGCTTTTTGGAAATTTGAACACGATCCAGTCTTAGATTCTGCTCCATGATTTGAGACTTAGAGCCCACTTCAATGTTCTCCAATTAAGTGGGAGAAATATGTGCATGTATTTGTATCACCACTACATCAGCACATCAGATATTGGCTAAAATGCAGTATCATTCATTCCTAGTTGAAATCCTTGAAGCACCCTCTACAACGAGGACGTCACAGTGAGAGAATCAGTCAAACTCCTCTTCAACAACAACCATCATAGACCAAATCATCGAACAGCTTCCAGTTGTGAAAATGCATGCATGAGGATCTGTTGGGTTATGAACTGAAATGAATAAAACTCTGAGTTAAGTGTCCAATTGCTGTAGAGAGTTTGAGAATTACATGCATTATTACCAGGTTCTGCCTGCAGGCGCAGTGAAGTGGGGAAATGGAAGCTGTAGCTGAACAATATCAGACTCTGCAGCGTAAATGAACATTTATTATTATTCCTCTCAACTCAGAAGAAATGTGTTTAACATAAGTACGTAAAAAATATCTGAAGTGACCTTTTATAGGGCTTTGGTGATAGACTTCAGCCAACCTAATGGCCCTAATGAGGATTAAGCGTGTATAGATAATGGTTGGAGCTTTTATAGTATACGATCAGTTCCAGGTGTGTAATCATTTATTATCTGGTGAAATAATGGCACGTGGAACAGGACTTCTGACATCAGGGGACCAGGTCAGCTTTGAGTAGAAATACAGAGCAACCCCTGGTGATGCTTCCAAACATACTTTGATTTAACAGAATACACAACAAGACAACACACTGTAAGGTTTACAAACACAGTCCACTGAGACTCAGGTCAGGAAAATCCTACTATAGGTAGCAAAGCTCTGAGTCAGACGGCTCCTGCAGAACAAAGCAGCTCAAAGAAGACCTGATGTTTTATTTAGGATTGCCAAAGAAAACCAATTTGGAACTCTGTCACTTCAATGTAAAGCCTTGAGTTTTTAGAGATATTCAGTCTGCAGTATTTTAAGCTGGTGGTGACAATAAACAAAATATACCAACATCCCAAATCACTACTAAGAGAAAAATAGAACTGGACTTAGCAGCATCTTAAAATGGGCAAGAAGTCATCATATTCTTTTCTTTTTTGAATTATCAGTGCAGTCCTGATGTCTAAAACAACATATTTCAGTCTGAATATCCCCTATTATCCAGATATCTAAATAGATTACTTCACTGGTATTAAGGTCAGACTGTGCAACCTTTGAACCACAGATAGAATTAGCAGCTGACTTAAAATATTTAAACAATTAATTAATTAATTAATTAATTAAAAGTAGCACAAGTAGAAAACATCACAAAGTCAGCAGCCTGATTCAGTAATGTCAGTTAAACAGGAAACAGTGGAATGTTTTAAATTCAAATTGACTTGATTGAAATTCATGAAGTTGTTTAAATACGGGGCTGCGCGGTGGATTGGTGGTTAGCACCGTCACCTTCCAGCTAGAAGATCCCCGGTTCACGTCCCAGCCTTCCTGGGATCTTTATGCATGGAGTTTCCATGTTCTCCCTGTACATGTGTGGGTTTTGTCCAGGTACTCCAGCTTCCTTCCACAGTCCAAAAACATGCTGAGGTTAATTGGTGATTCTAAATTGTTCGTATGTGTAAATGTGAGTGTGATTGTTTGTCTCTATGTGTAGCCCTGTGATAGACTGTACCTGTCCAGGTGTCCTCTGTCTTCACCCTCAGTCAGCTGGGATAGACTCCAGCCCCCCACTACCCTAATGAGGATTCAGCAGTGTATAGATGATGGATGGATGACCAGTGGTCATATGTTAACACATTACAGACGTAGCTGCTGCAGGCTGCAGTCACTGATGAATACGATTCAAGGAAAGTTAGTTGTACCTCCTACTATATCTAGATTGCAGGTGTGATTGGCTATTTTAATTGAACATTAACTAAATCTAAATCCTTGCATTTAAATCTGGCTTTAGGTCAACCAGCACTACAAAAACTTGCATATTTCTAATGAGCGGAGGCACATAATCTGGGTAAAGCTGCTCATTATAAAGTCTAAATGAGGATAAAGAAGAATTAATGTCTTGTGTAAAAGACAACTAACAGTTTGAAGCTCTTTTGCTCAGGAACACACACAGCCTCTACCCCAGCGGGTCTCATGTTGCCCAGCTGGATGTGTGCCCGTTGGAGATCAGGAGGCAGTTGGGCATCTGCTGGACACCAGAGATCCAGAAAACAGGCTGTCAAATGAGACAAAGAGCAGCATGAAGGAAGGAGCGAGGTGGAGAAGGAGGGCAGGAGAGAGTATATGAGAGCACTGGTGTTCTGTGCTGTGTTCTTCTGTGTGCCCCCTCGTTATCATGTATGGGTGTCTGTCTAGAGAATGAAGAAGACAAGAGACAGAGTGTGCACGAGTGACGAGTGATTTGACACCAGCAAGGTGCAATCTCCCAGCACTGACTCACTCCTGACTCCAGCAGCTCTGTAACTGTTTACACCCTCCCAAAGAAACAGATGGAGCAGAGAAACAGAGCTAACCGCCGGAGAAGACCCTCAGCCTTCTCTTCATTCTGTAGTGTCAGTCCAGCAATAGATGATATCACTCCATTTTTCAACAATTTTAGCATGACTGTGTGGCAGTAGGAGTGTACAGGAGGGAAACAGCTAAATGAAGACTATTTGTTCTATATCTCTGCCACAGCGGGAGAGAAATTAGACAAATCCAACAAGTCAGCCTGCAGATGGAAGCCACAAATGTCTTGTTCCAGCCTAATCCATGTATGCAGGCCATATGCTGCTGTGGGTGTGTGCAGCATTTGCATGTTACAGTAGCACAGAAGGCTTGTCTTTTTCCCAGCCCTGGGAACATCAAGGCCCTGAGCCTCATGCAACTGATCATCAAAGCTCCAAGAAGCAGAAGCATGGAGCTCTCAATGCTCAGGTGGATGACCCACTGCTGCAGAGTGAAGACAGACTGTTAAAGAGCCACGATAGACGTCCTACGCCACTTCATGATGTTGTTCTGGTGGAAAATCAATTCATTGGAAGTGCTTCTGTGGTCCAGATTAGGAGGAAAAGTTTATTTTGTCCAGTGAATAAAATCTACAGAGATAAATGGATATAGTGTAATGAGATAAACTCTAATGTGTATTCTGGATGTTTTCTGTCCCTTAACCTGAAGGATGACATCCCAAAACTGAGAAGCACGTTAAAACAGTCTTCTCTTAAATACAGTGTCATGGCATTTTCCATTTCTGGGCTAATGAGCCTTCAGACTAACATGTAGAAGACCAGCAGAGCTCTTTGTCCCCTTTAACATCTCTGACTGAATGAAATGACTCATTGAGAACATGCCCATCCAACATACTGCAGCAGTGTCAGCCCAAATACTGAAATACTCACTGACTTTTCTCATAAATGAAATACTAAAACCATACCACGTGGAATCACGTCACTGTTACCTTACAATATTTAGTTTTTTATTTCACTTTATTGTCAGAATATTTCTGTGATTTGAGTCCTGCATCCCAAGATATGATGCTAAATGACAAAAACACATCTAATCAAGCAACAAAATAAGTGGCTGCAGTGCATCAGTTTAATCAGAGCCTTCAGTGTTTAGTCGTCCAATTTAGAACAAAAAAAACTCTGATTTAACAGTTTGACAGGCTGAGGAACAAAAGAGTTCCCTTGAGCCTGATTCTTGTGTTTGATGGTAAAAGCAGATAAACTATGGCAGGGGTCTGACGTAGGCTAATATTATCTGCCAGAGACATGCAGACACAAACATTATTTTAGTAAATGCAGCTTAAACTTTAACTCAAGCAACACGTCTGTGTTACGGGGGGAGCTGGGGAACCCAAGCGCAGACTCACAGAAACTGACAGACAAATGAATAACTGAAAGAGATTTATTTCGCAAAATAACTAATCAATACAGGAACACAGAACTGAACTGGGGGGGAGAACCAAACCAAAACTACTAAACTCTAACAACAAACTCTATGAATATAAAAACGGAAATCTACAAACTGAACCGACTTAACAAAACTAAGCTAAAGAGGGATACTCACAAAATGGGGAAACTGATAACCGAGGGGAAAACAGACTAAACCAAACCACTAACAAACGCTATGAATTTGAGAACAGAAGATCACTAAACTAGAACAAACAAAACTAAGCAAAGGAGAGGTACTTACAAAATGGGGGAACTGAACAGAAGGGGTAGGGAAGCTGGCTCAAGAAATCTGGGGTGAACGGAGACGAGACTAGAGCTACTGGCTGGGGACAAAAACAGGGCTAGCGAGAATCCAAAAGAACTGCTGAGTCCAAATGAGGGAAATCCAGAGGAGGGGAAAAAGAGTCCAAAAACAGAGTGCAAAACAGAGTGCAAAAACAGAGTCCAAAAACAGAGTCCAAAAACAGAGTCCAAAAACAGAGTCCAAAAACAGAGGGCATGTGAGTCGATGATCCGGCAGGGAGTGAATGAACGGGCAGAGCTTAAATAGGTGGAGGTGAGGTGGAGAACAGGTGAATGGTGTGAACTGATTGCTGCAGCTGAAACTCATTGAAGCAATCAGCAAGACAGAGTGCAGGCAGGTGAAGCAGGTGAAGCAGGAGGGTGAGAGACAGGGAGAGAGAGAGACACATGAGGGAGAGGTGACAGACAGACAGAGGGAGCCAAAGAGAGACAGGTCAACACAGAAACAAATCATGACTCAGGGGAGAAAGGAGGAAAAAGAGGAAAAAGGGAAAGAAGGGCAGGGGCTAGAGCAGGATCCTAACAGTACCCCCCCCCTCTATGTGCGCCTCCTGGCGCACAAAAAACCGAACAAGGAGCTGGTCACTGAAGAGGAGGGGGTCTGGACGGAGGGACAGAAACAAAAATCCAAGAGGAGTCGGGTGGGTGGAGGGGGAACAGGACGGAGGGACAGAGACGGAAGTCCAAGAGGAGTTGGGTGGGCGGAGGGGGTCAGGACGGAGGGACAAAACAAAGTGTCCAGATCAGTCTGGGGCAGCACTGAGGCTGCAAAACAAAGTACAAAAACAAAAACAGACCAGAGAATAGTTCAAAGGCTGGTCAAACACAAAACAAAAAATTCAAAGGCTGAAGGACGGCCTGGGTGCTGGACGGGCAGACGAGGCCGTTCTGGAGGACAACCCGGGTGCTGGGCGGGCAGACGAGGCCGTTCCGGAGGACGGCCCGGGTGCCACTCTGGAGGCCGGCGACGGAGGCGGCGAAGCCACTCGGGAGGCCGGCGACGGAGGCGGCGAAGCCACTCGGGAGGCCGGCGACGGAGGCGGCGAAGCCACTCGGGAGGCCGGCGACGGAGGCGGCGAAGCCACTCGGGAGGCCGGCGACGGAGGCACTCGGGAGGCCGGCGACGGAACCACTCTGGAGGCCGGCAACGGAGCCACTCTGGAGGCCGGCGACGGAGCCACTCTGGAGGCCGGCGACGGAGGACACGGAACCACTCTAGAGGCCGGCGATGAAACCACTCTGTAATCCGGCGACAGAGGAGGCGAAACCACTCTGGAGGCCGGCGACGAAGGACACGGAACCACTCTGGAGGCCGGCAACGAAACCACTCTGGAGGCCGACGACGGAGGAGGCGGAACCCCTCGGGAGGCCAGCGGCAGACGAGACGGGGACCCTCGGGAGGCCGGCAGCGGCGGATGAGACTGGGACCCTCGGGAGGCCAGCAGCGGCGGACGAAACGAAGGCGGAACCCCTCTGGAGGCCGGGCTGGGGACCGACGAAGGCGGGACCCCTCTGGAGGCCGGGCTGGGGACCGACGAAGGCGGGACCCCTCTGGAGGCCGGGCCGGGGACCGACGAAGGTGGGACCCCTCTGGAGGCCGGGCCGGGGACCGACGAAGGCGGGACCCCTCTGGAGGCCGGGCCGGGGACCGATGAAGGCGGGACCCCTCCGGAGACTCGGGAGCAGGGGTGGCCACTGCAGACGGAGACTCGGGAGCGGGGGTGGCCACTGCTGACGGAGACTCAGGAACAGGGGTGGCCACTGCAGACGAAGACTCAGAAGCAGGGGGTTTGTCAATGGACACTGGCACAGTCTTTTGGCCGGAGGGTTGGGCAGCAGACTGAGGCTGAACAGTCTCTTGACTGGAGGATCCGTTGGCTGACATGGGCTCAACAGTCTCTGGGCCGGGGATGCTGTCAGCTGACACGGGCTCAACAGTCTCTCGGCCCGGGGATTGGTCAGCTGACCCGGGCTGTTTTGAGGCGGAGACGGCGTCGACAGCGTCGACCCGCTCGGGAACTGAGGCGGCGTCGACGGCGTCGACCCGCTCGGGAGCTGAGGCGGAGGCGGCGTCGACCCGCTCGGGAACTGAGGCGGAGGCGGCGTCGACAGCGTCGACCCGCTCGGGAACTAAGGCAGAGGCGGCGTCGACAGCGTCGACCCGCTCGGGAACTGAGGCGGCGTCGACAGCGTCGACCCGCTCGGGAACTGAGGCGGCGTCGACAGCGTCGACCCGCTCGGGAACTGAGGCGGCGTCGACAGCGTCGACCCGCTCGGGAACTGAGGCGGCGTCGACAGCGTCGACCCGCTCGGGAACTGAGGCGGCGTCGACAGCGTCGACCCGCTCGGGAACTGAGGCGGCGTCGACAGCGTCGACCCGCTCGGGAACTGAGGCGGCGTCGACAGCGTCGACCCACTCGGGAACTGAGGCGGAGGCGGCGTCGACAGCGTCTACCCGCTCGGAGACGGAGGCGAGTGAGGCGGCGTCGACAGCGTCGACCCCCCTGTAGACGGAGGCGAGTGAGGCGGCATCGACAGCGTCGACCCCCTCGGAGACGGAGGCGAGTGAGGCGGCGTCGACAGCGTCGACCCTCTCGGAGACGGAGGCGAGTGAGGCGGCGTCGACAGCGTCGACCCCCTCGGAGATGGAGGCGAGTGAGGCGGCGTCGACAGCGTCGACCCCCTCGGAGACGGATGTGGCGGCGTCGTCGACCCCCTCGGAGACGGGTGAGGCGGCGTCGTCGACCCCCTCGGAGACGGGTGAGGCGGCGTCGTCGACCCCCTCGGTGATGGTCAGGAGACAGTGGCAGTGGAACCTCGGTGGCTGCTGCGGAGTGGCGAGGTCTGGGCGCTGGGGAGCGGCGAGGCCTCTGCAGCGCTCGGCGCTCGGCGGCGGGACCTCTGCGGCGCTCGGCGGCGGCGAGGTCTGGGGTCTCCGGGAACCTCTCTTCCTTCTGGAAGACGTTCTGGAGGGTGGCTCGTCAGGGTACTGGGGTCCGGGTTCAGGTGGGGAACTGATCTGTCTGGGGTGGAAATTGTCTAGTCCAAGTGCTCTATCGAGCAGGAAAGAGCACAGGTCGCTAGAGGAGATGGAGATGGGAGGTGACTGGGAACTCCGGTGTCGGGGACCCCGCTTTCGACCAGAGCTAGGCTTGAAAGCGAGATGGGTCCCCTCGAAAGAAGACTTGCTGAAACATCGTCCAGGGGGCTAGGGGAAACAGGATCTGCGGGGAAACTAGTGGGCTGGGGGCTAGCAGGTGGAGTGCAGGTTGAATATGTGGCTGAGGTAGGCTGGTTCACAAAAGGCAAGGGAGAGTTCAGGAACTCTAAAACGTAATCAGGCAGGTGGCTCGTTAGCCAGGGCATCTTGGCGGCCGCTCTGTGACCCAAAGACACCAACTCGTCTTTGAGCCCCTGATCCTCAGCCTTCGTCCACAAACCCCACAACTGGAGCTGGAGGTCGAAATATTCATTGTATTCCTTACTCGAAAAGAAAATGCCTAGGGGATATGGTGTAGGGTCAGAGCCAGTCTGTGAGCCTGCTGGGTTCAATTTTGGCCGGATCATACTGTTACGGGGGGAGCTGGGGAACCCAAGCGCAGACTCACAGAAACTGACAGACAAATGAAAAACTGAAAGAGATTTATTTCGCAAAATAACTAATCAATACAGGAACACAGAACTGAACTGGGGGGGGGAGAACCAAACCAAAACTACTAAACTCTAACAACAAACTCTATGAATATAAAAACGGAAATCTACAAACTGAACCGACTTAACAAAACTAAGCTAAAGAGGGATGCTCACAAAATGGGGAAACTGATAACCGAGGGGAAAACAGACTAAACCAAACCACTAAGAAACGCTATGAATTTGAGAACAGAAGATCACTAAACTAGAACAAACAAAACTAAGCAAAGGAGGGGTACTTACAAAATGGGGGAACTGAACAGAAGGGGTAGGGAAGCTGGCTCAAGAAATCTGGGGTGAACGGAGACGAGACTAGAGCTACTGGCTGGGGACAAAAACAGGGCTAGCGAGAATCCAAAAGAACTGCTGAGTCCAAATGAGGGAAATCCAGAGGAGGGGAAAAAGAGTCCAAAAACAGAGTGCAAAAACAGAGTCCGAAAACAGAGTCCAAAAACAGAGGGCATGTGAGTCGATGATCCGGCAGGGAGTGAATGAACGGGCAGAGCTTAAATAGGTGGAGGTGAGGTGGAGAACAGGTGAATGGTGTGAACTGATTGCTGCAGCTGAAACTCATTGAAGCAATCAGCAAGACAGAGTGCAGGCAGGTGAAGCAGGTGAAGCAGGAGGGTGAGAGACAGGGAGAGAGAGAGACACATGAGGGAGAGGTGACAGACAGACAGAGGGAGCCAAAGAGAGACAGGTCAACACAGAAACAAATCATGACTCAGGGGAGAAAGGAGGAAAAAGAGGAAAAAGGGAAAGAAGGGCAGGGGCTAGAGCAGGATCCTAACAGTCTGAACCTGCCGGCCAGCAGCAGATGAAGAGCCGGGTTCTGCTCAAGGTTTCTTCCCGTTAAAAGGAAGTTTTTCTTGCCACTGTAGCCTTAGTGCTGCTCTGGGGGTTCAAGGGGTTCATATAGGTTCTGTAAAGTGTCTTGACACAATCTGAATTGTAATTGGTGCTATATAAATAAAACTGAATTGAACTGAGCAGACACACAGGAGGTATATAGAAGAGCTTTAAACTGAACAGAGAAACAGCTGATCCATGTACTGACTCCATACTGCACAACATGTATTATAGATTGGAAAAACAATAACAGGATCTCTTTGGTGCATTTGAGAAGAAAAGTGCTGTTGTAGCTTTCTACAAATAGAAGCTATACGTGCACTCCAGGATAAAGCAGCAGAACCACAAAATGTATTTGGAACATCAGAAACCCCTCTTTAAAGACTCCTGCAGTGAGAACCAGGTGTTTTATTTAGTTCTAGGTGAGCTGGTGTGCTGAACTGCAGCGTGTGGGAAGGAGTAACATGGGAAAGATATCTAGATATGTCATTTTGACACATAAAGGTGAGTTTTAGGGAATTTAAGTGGACTGAATCAGCGACTGGAGAGGAATTTTAAACTAACATGAATGAATGTCTAAGTTCAGCATCACGTCAATAAAAACAGCAGCATTTTCCTACATTTCCAGCAGTAGAGTGACTGAATCACCAGCCAGCCCTCTGAGCTCTCATCCAGCGTCTAGCAGCACATATTTAATGAAAACAGGCGAATACGTTTTGCTGTACCACTTCCTAGCGAGACAGATGGTCCAATATGTTCCACATACAAACTGTAAGCTGAAGACTAACTTGTGATTTAGTGATCTATGAATAAACAGGATTTAACTTCGAGTACATACCTGCCAATCCTATGAGCCTCCCTCAAATCTGGTGCATCTGTTGATCATTTATTACACTAAACTAAAGCACTCTGTTCTTTTAGATGTGATTAAAGCATCAGGCTATTTTAAAGTCCTGTAAAAAATACAGCATCAAGTTTTTCTCCTTGTTTCTGACTTCCTGTCCTCGGGTGGTGTTCCTACATGAACAAAAGTCTCTCAAAGTGGGACACAAGTATGTGTAAGTATTTCTGTGAATCCATGAATGTACTTCAGTTCTGGCCATTACTGGAGATATGGGATGGAACCTTCAAACATCAGACATTAATGTCAAATGCTTCTCCTTTGGAAGAGACTGGTGGAGATGTCGAATCAGAGGATCACTAAAAAGATATTTAATTGGGACATCTCCTGGGCTAATGAGCTAAAGTCTTTATTTCATTTGAACAACTCATAATTTATTTTTCATAACAGGTTATTCTGTGATATTCAGGAGATGAGGAGGAAGACGTTCCTCAGGTTTAGAGAGAAATGATCTGTTGATGTTTGGTATAAACCAAAATTACAAACTTATTGTCTTAAAAAGGACAGATATAATGTGGAACCTGATGTGGAGTATAATTTAAGCCAAACACAGAGAGCCTTGAGTGACAGTTCCACTTAGGAACCATCAGCTTTACAGATTGGGAGGTTTAAAGCTGTTCCAGAGAAGGGCAGACTCTGTTTGTTGTGTGATTTAGAATGAGGTTCATTGGATGCTTTACTGTCCTGTATGTGAGGACATCAGAGAGGTACTTTTCAGGATGATGTCTTGTGTTTATGCTAATTTCTTCTGGTTGGATGACCATGAAAAACTAAATTTATGTTCTAGAAAAGGAACCTTTTTCATGGCAGAGTTTCATTTTGATGTCTGGGATTGAAGGAACATGTTTAGTTTGAGAACTGAGCAGCAGTGTTCTGGATGTTCTGCTGTGATGCTGGTATACTGGTGTCTGGTAAACCCATGAGAGCTGGACACCAAAATAAAGAAATCAATCAATCATATATGATCAAGCAAATTCCAAGGAACTGCTAAGAAATGTCATTTTTGTCAGTTGATCACATCTGGTGTATTCAGAGTATTGTGTGACAAAGAGGAATAGCACACTGTCACAGGACAGGGGGGTTTGAACCCCCCCCCCCCCCCCCCCCCCCCCCCCCCCCCCCCCCCCCCCCCCCCCCCCGTAGGGCGGCCCGGGGACTGGTCAGGCAGGAGGGACCGCTCCGGAAGGCGGCCCAGGGACTGGACTGGCAGGAGGGACCGCTCCAGAGGATGGCCTGGGAACTGGACAGGCAGGAGGGACCGCAGGCTGTGGATCTCCAACAGGTCCTGCAGTAGCCCAAGGCGACAGGCCCTCTTGGGAGGCCGGCGGCAGACAGGACGGGGACCCTCTGGAGGTCGGCAGCTGACAGGATGGGGACCCTCGGGAAGCCAGACTGGGAGCTGACAGCTGGCACAACAGGGACCCTTGGGAGGCCGGACTGGGAACCGGCGGCTGGCACGATATGGACCCTCGGGAGGCCAGACTGGGAACCGGCGCCTGGCATGACGGGGACCCTCTGGAGGCCGGACTGGGAACCAGCGGCGGCGGGACCCCGCTGGAGGAGGGACTGTGAAATGGCAGTGCCAGGACCCCTCTGGAGGCCGGACTGGGAACCGGCGGCAGCGGGACCTCTCCAGGGGCCGGGCTGGAGGCCGGGCTGGGGACCCCTCCGGGGGCCGGACTTGGGACTGGAATGGGGGCTCCTCTGGAGGCCGGACTGGGGACTGGACTGGGGGCTCCTCTGAAGGCCGGACTGGGGACTGGACTGGGGGCTCCTCTGGAGGCCAGACTGGGGACCCCTCCTGGGGCCGGACTGGGGACTGGACTGGGGACCCCTCGGTGCTGGGGTGGCCACTGCAGGGGGACCATTCGGTGCTGGGGCGGCCACTGTGCCAGGGGAAGCACTCGGTGCTGGGGGCGGCCACTGCACCAGAGGAGGCGTCTGCTGATTCCAGCATTGTCTCTTGGCTGGGGGGGATCTTCAGCAGGCTCTGACTGGCTTCTGTCCCAAGTGACGTGGACCCGCTTGAAGGTGGCTTGGAGGTGGTGTTGGACCCAACAAGGACTGGAGACGGGGCGTCAGCAGCGAGCCCCTCCAAGGCTGCAGCTGAGGCAGCACAGGGCCCCTCCAAGGCACGAACTGAGGCGGCGCTAGGCCCCTCCAAGGCAGGAATTTAGGCGGCGCAAGGCCCCTCCAAGGCAGGAACTGAAGCGGCGCTAGGCCCCTCCAAGGCAGGAACTGAGGCGGCGCTAGGCACCTCCAAGGCAGGAGGAGGTGAGGTGACATCGAGCCCCTCCAAGGCAGGAGGAGGTGAGGCGGCATTGAGCCCCTCCAAGGCAGGAGGAGGTGAGGCGGCATTGAGCCCCTCCAAGGCAGGAGGAGGTGAGGCGGCATCGAGCCCCTTCAAGGCAGGAGGAGGTGAGGCAGCGTCGAGCCCCTCCAAGGCTGCAGCTGAGGCGGCGCAGGGCCCCTCCAAGGCAGGACGTGAGGCGGCACAGGGCCCCCCCCATGGCTGCAGATGAGGCAGCGCAGGGCCCCCCCATGGCTGCAGGTGAGGCGGCGCAGGGTCCCTCCGAGGCAGGAACGGATGAGGTGGTACGAGGCCCCTCCAAGGCACGAACTGGTGAGGCGGCACGAGGCCCCTCCAAGGCACGAACTGGTGAGGCGGCACGAGGCCCCTCCAAGGCATGAACTGGCGAGGTGGCATGAGGCCCCTCCAAGGCAGGAACTGGTGAGGCGGCACGAGGCCCCTACAAGGCAGGAACTGAGGCGGCGCTAGGCCCTTCCAAGGCAGGAACTGAGGCGGCGCAAGGCCCCTCCAAGGCAGGAACTGAAGCGGCGCTAGGCCCCTCCAAGGCAGGAACTGAGGTGGCGCTAGGCACCTCCAAGGCAGGAGGAGGTGAGGTGACGTCGAGCCCCTCCAAGGCAGGAGAAGGTGAGGCGGCATCGAGCCCCTCCAAGACAGGAGGTGGTAAGGTACAGCGCTTTCTGGACCACGCCTTCTGCAAGAGGGCTTCCCCACAGGTGGCTCCACAGAAAGCTGGAGAACAGGCTCTGGTAGGTTGTCAGTGGAACTACTGGATGAGGCGGCATCGAGCCCCTCCAGGACTTGGGGTGAGTTCAGAAATCCCAATACGGACTGAGGCAGGTGGCGAATTAGCCATGGCTTCTCGGCAGCCCGCCGGTGCCCCACAGACACAGCCGCATACTTGACTTCCTGCCTAGTGGCTCTTTTCCACCCTGCCAGCAGACAAAATAAATCACCTAAATAATCATATGATTCATCGTCCTCAAAGAAAACATCCATGGAAGAGACTGATGACAAGGGCTGACTACGGTTCGACAGAGTGCCTGCAGGGTTCATGACTGGCTGGATCATTCTGTCACAGGACAGAGGGGTTTGAACCCAGAGTGCAGGCACACAGGAGGCAGATGGATTCTTAAACAAGGACTTTTATTTACAACAGCCAAAGCAAACCAAACTCCATACAGAAATCAGAGAATTTAACCAAACCCAAACAGAACTCTAAAATAATCAAGAACTATAACTAAACTGGCCACTACACGGGTTAAAACCTAAACTAAACACAACGGCTTGACTCACTACTGACGAGTCCAAACGGGGAAGGCGGCAGACAGGTTCTGCAGCTGGCGGTCTGGGGGTGGTGGACGCCGATGCTGCCAGACGTGCAGCAAAGATTGGGGCTGCAACGAGCAGCGGAGACAAGGCGGCTGTGGGAGTGCAGCGACGGGGAGCCGAGGCGAGGGCAGAGGGGAAAGCTCCGGGAATGAGCCAGGCAGGACTGAGCAGGCAGGGGGCAGTCCGGAGCCGAAGCCGACCTGGGCGGAGTGGCTGGCAGGGAGCCAGCAAGAATAATGATCCAGCAGCGACTGGTGGGGCGAGTCCAGCTTTAAATGCTGCTGGCCAGGGATGTAGCACCGAGGAGGGAGGGACCATGACACACACATCTGTCATCACACACACATATATTAATAGAATATTCTGCTGCTCCACACTTCTGAGTCCTTCATATCTACATTTTTTTTACTCAGTGAATGTATCTATTCTCTGTATTTATGGGTCAAAAGGTGCTATCCTCCTGTTCTCTCTGATCAAGTAGCCTGGAACAGAAGCAGATCATTTGTTCTGATCACTGTAGCACCTGATGCTTAAAATTGATTATAGAAGGAAATGAATTTTAACCAATTTAGTCTTGGGCGGTTTTGTGTGTTTTTGTGGTTCTTTTGTGTCTAAAGTACCACAGTGAATGCATAGTCCTGAAAGCGAAGCATGGAAGTAATGATATGAGATCAATACAAAAAAAGGTAGAAAATAACAAGAAGGTTTTACTGAAGCTAGGATACATCCCTAGCACCTGCAGCGAGCACTTCAATGTTAGAAACGATTTCTAGAAGATGTAAAATGTGGAGCTACCTGCAGCTGGTTCAGAAGCACTGTACCTCTGTGTGTGTGTGTGTGTGTGTGTGCGCGTGTGTGTGTGTGTGTGTGTGGGTGGGAGTGTAGGTGTAGGAGTGGGGAGAGGAGGGGGGGTGGTTACCATGGCGATGAAGTGTTTGTACTTGAGCTATAGGATGGTAACGTCCTCCCCAGAGTGTGGTGGCTTCAAGGCTTGTAATTGGGCAAAGAAGCCTTCTCCGAGGAGTGCCAAATCGACAACAACACACCAGCCAAAAGGTTGCAGTGACTTCCCAGCGAGGTCAGATGTGTTGTGGGTTGTTGTCTGAGCAGTCTGATCTGTGCAGAGCAGCATGGATACCAGGCATGGGGATCACAGTACAGTAAACAGAGAGGGATCCATGCTCAGAGGATCGGTGTACAGTAAGCAGAGACAATAACAGTCCATAAAATACCCCCACTGGAAACCTGAAGGGCCAAATTTCCACGTTTGAGCACCGCTTCCTTTCTACTTAAAGAAAGGAACATACGTAAAGGGTAAAACCTAATGGCGTTCATTGTTTTATCCAAATAGGAGAGGTATTCTGAACAAAAAGCAAACCAGAAAGTAAACATGTCATCCCCCATGAATTATGCATTCTCTGACAAGGCCACTTGCAAATGAGAGTCTTCAAACAAACAGCACAGCCTCTGGCCAATCAGTGCAGTTTCAGAGTTTGCCAACAGAGGAAGGAGGAGAGCAGGTCTGTGGAGAGGTGGATATGTCACACATTATTCACTCTGACCGGCTGTGTTTCCGACATTTTGGGCCTGCAGCCAGTCAGTCTTCACACAAAGAGACATTTCAGAGTAGGAGGGATTCACACAGCCATTAATGAAATATAGAAATGAATGAACAAGCCCGTGATGTTTGGTTGAATGGATCTTATAATGCCCTTTCACAGACTGGTCATCCTCTCCTCATTATTTCTCCTCTGGTGGATACATCAATAATCTCCATGCAAAACAACTCTGACCTCTGGCTCGTGTCTGTCTAATAATCTAATAAATAATCAGTTTCTACCTGCTGCCGTGCATCACTGTCCAGCTGCCTCCTGGCTGTTTAACTCATATATGTTGCTCATATCAGTGCACTTTATAGCCGTAGTTAATGTAACACCGTGGGGCTTTATGGAGATCATTTATTGCCGTATGCATGATATCTGAGTCATTAAAAATACATAACTTGCACAATTTTGTTTTATGAACCATGAGTGTATCTGATACACTGAATCTCTAATCTGACTATACTTTACAAGTGGCACAGACCTGTTCTTCCATGTGTTTTCAGCTTCGATATACACCATGGCTCATAATTCTTCATGTCTTCAACTCTCATTTTTACACAGAGGGAAAACATAACCAGCAGGAAGTATTTCTACCTCAGGCAGCGCTCAGACAGATGAATGTGAGAAAAAAACACAGCTAATATTAATTTGACCATGTGCCAGAGCAGAGGACTCAGCAGGAAAGAAAGACCGAACATATGGCGGTCTGGTTGAAAGTTAACCTTCGCCAGGCTGTGGTGCCAATCGGATACATGCAGGAGTATATTATTGTAACGAGAACATGAATAGATTGTCATTGCACACAGGACCAGCACTAGGACCACAAATCACACAACAGCATTCAGCCAGAAGTAAAACGTCTGGTGGAACAGCTTTAAGGGCAGTATGGATGCATCAGGAAACATACAGTCTATGGATACATATCACCAGGATAAACTATAGAATGACCACGCTACAGAGTCATAAAGTCTCAGTAGAATATTTCAGTCCTTTGGTTACATTCATTACTTAAAATGACCTTTGAATGGATCATTTTTCATCGTCGTGTTTTAACACAGGGCTGGTTTTCCACTCTCACTGAACACTAATTGAAAATCTGACAGCGAAGTCGTCTCCCTCTGACTTTAAGACTTTAGAATTAATCACTTTTTTTCAGGTTTAAAATTTTTTACTTTGTTGACACGTCACTTTTATATGCTTTTCAGACACATTACGATGCTGAGTATTTCCACCTTGAGTGTGTGTGTGTGTGCGTGTGTGCATGTGTGTGTGTGTGTTCATCTGCAGCTTTCACTACAGCAGATTAACTTTTACTTTCACTGCATTTCTTTATATGAACAGAAATTGAAATGATTGACACATGAGGGTGTTTTTTTTCCCACCAGAGTGCTGCTTTTTACATAAATTTACTCAGTGGAAACTTCGCAGATTTTTAATGCCGACCACCCAACTTGGTGACTCTTATGAAGTTAATTCTGGGACCACTTTAGAAATGAGCTGCTTGATCAAACTGTCTGAAGTTTCACATCTCTCACAGTATAACAGGTGATGAAGGCCTGCAGTTTGCTTCTTCATCATCTCCTCTCAAAGGTTGTGATCTGAGGACATTATTTTAAAACCCTGAAGGCCGCTGCCCCACCTCTACGTTCCACATGAGATGGTCTCCTTCCCGTACTGTAACCCAGCTAACAGGACAGAGATGAAGCTCCCTCAGCCTGTTAGAATAAAGAGACAGCACTGCTTCTCCGTGTGGAAACCCACATCTAAACACTGGTTTGCTTCACTGTGGATAACATGAGAAGAGGCTTCAGGTTTCAGGGATGGAGAGGAAGAAATAGTCAGGAATGGTTACAGATCCTTCTGTTGTGTAGTTAAAGGTAGAGCTGTGATGATTTTAGTTAGATATCACCAACTATCTTCAGAATCAATTAAGTACAGCTAAATCTAAAAAAATCTGTTGATTGGAGCTTATTAATGTGAATATTTTCTGGTTTATTTCTTACTCTGTGACAATAAACTGAATATCTTTGGGTTGTGGATAAAACCAGATGTCATTTTGGACTTTGGGAAACACTGATCTACATTTTTCATCAATTTATCGAAAATATAATCGACAATAAAAATAATCAAGCGCTGCAGTTCTAGTCAGCACTCTCCTGCTCAGGTTAAACTTTCAGGACTTTAGCCACATTGACATTAGAGAGGAAGTCTAAACAGCATCAACAGTCCTCCTCCACGTCCATCAGTTCATCAGTCCATCAGGCATCATCTCATGACTAGCCTGACCAGCGGCCTGCAGCAGTCAATAGAAAACTCATCTGAATGACACTGAACACTGAATGAGACTTTTGACTGGCGGTGTAAATAATCTTCCAGCTCACAGAGAAACTTCCTGCCACTGAACCAGCTGCAAATCTGCTGTAGAGAAACATTTAAGACATGAAGGCAGCGGGGCGAGACCACTGAGCAGCAGAATATGTTCACCTTTCCAGAGTTATCCACGCTCATCAGCACGGAAAAATAGGAACCATTAGATTAATGTCAATTAGCCAACTCCAGTGTCACTTATTCAACTCCACTGCACTGGTGTGGAGTTGTCTTTCAGCACATCTGTGTCAGGAAACAGGGAGTTTTTAGCACCATAGAGACTCTGTTCCTGCTCATCCCAACAGGATTTGGAAAGAGGTTCCTCAAAACTTCATGTACAGTTTCATCCTACCAGCCCTGAAACACACAATTGACCTTTAAATTCCCAAAAAGCTGCATTTAAACCACTTCTGAAAGTGCTGTCTGTTAATGATAAACATCCTCCAGCCACAGCCATCATCATCCTCACCTTCCTCCTCTGCCCTGAGGTGAGCTGGTGGAGGAGACGTGCTGTTTGTGGCGGATGAAGCACGTTTGAAGCCTGGTCACGCGTTCAGAAATGGAAACACCACGAATGATTTGCATCAAAGAAAATAGTACGGCAGGGAGGACAGATGAACTGTGGATTCTGAAGTATAGACATGCCGCTGGGCTCTGATGCAAAATTTAGCAGCCTACATTTATTGTTTGTTTTTGAAGCTTACATTTGTTTATTTTTTCCTTTCCAGGCAAACAAAACAAACAGATAATAGTTCCATGCTTGATGAGCAGATGGAAGAGAGTTATTGAAGGGCAGTGGTTTCTGCATAAAAACTACTTTACATATCCAGACTAAGTGAGCCACAGATAATCGATTCCACGTCCCCATAAACAGATGAGAGTGTCCAAGTGTGGAGCACACAGAATCAGTCAAGACAGCAGCAGAGGAAACTGAACTAATTTTATTGGTGAACCTAAATGATTGGTAAGACAAGATAAAATGATTCCTGAATGACAGACTGCAGGCTTCATGAACAGCCTCCTCCCTTCAAGGAAGTTTATCACAGATTATCATTTTAAATGTGTTTCATTCAGGACAGAATATCGTCTCTGAGCTGTTCAGCTGCATCAGCAAACATCATTCCCGAAACCAGAATGTCGGTTAAAAGTCTCCATCATTAATCCTAAAGACAAACAAATAGCCTCAGAGATCAGAAATCAATTATTAACCGAGTTTTAAATAAAACAAAAACTAGGCTGCTCAGTTCCACAAATTATCTGAAGGAAGATGAACTAGAGTCTTACTTTGACTGTCAAATTTCCTGATGATGGTGTCCAGGAAGGTGTTCTGTGGAGCCACATGGCCCCTCCGGACCGGCATCTTCTCGGCTGGACTTTCAGAGACTTTGCAGGACTTTAGTTAGAATCACCCCGAGGCTGCGTTTCCAGATCCAGCCGAGCGCACGATGCTCACTGCGCTCCCCGCATGGACTCTCAGCCCTGTCGGCTTCAGGGCAGGAATCCGGGGGCCAAAGTATCCCCAAGTTGCTCAGAGAGGCGGCGGCTTGTTGGAGAATCTCCAGGAGAAAGTGAGGACAGGAGAGTTCTGGAAAGGAGGCGCAC